>NW_028061233.1:0-395 GCF_054177405.1 Leptonychotes weddellii
CTTGTCTTATTTCCTAATGGTTCTATTGCCTAGCTAAGTACCTTTAAAGTTGTTTCCTTCTGAGTTTAGAATCAATTTAACAACTCCTCTTCCTTTTACAGAGTAGGAAAACAAGACCAGAAAGGTAAAGAGATTTATCTGCCTTTAAGCAGTAGAGTTAAATTTTGAAAAAAAAAAACAAACAAAAAACAGCAACTCTTGGGGCGCCTGGGTGGCTCAGTTGGTTAAGCGACTGCCTTCGGCTCAGGTCATGATCCTGGAGTCCCGGGATCGAGTCCCGCATCGGGCTCCCTGCTCAGCAGGGAGTCTGCTTCTCCCTCTGACCCTCCTCCCTCTCATGCTCTCTGTCTCTCATTCTCTCTCTTGCAAATAAATAAAATCTTAAAAAAAAAAAA
>NW_028061234.1:0-395 GCF_054177405.1 Leptonychotes weddellii
TAAGTACACAGTTGGTGGCTGGTCTTGGTTGTAAGGTATGACATAGTACTCCCGCTCTTCTCCTTTGTCCCTCAGGAAAGAAAATGAATGTCATCTGTTCTTTAATGTAATTGGAGAGTATGCCTGTTTCCCTTTGATTAATTGCTTTTCTAGGCTTCAGATGCACATACCCATCCCCATCAGTGACAGTCTTCAGCAGGTGGGGAGACAAATACATGCTTTGAAAATGGAATACCAATGTCTCAAAAATCGCATGTGTGGCCTGGTTGATTATTTTGCTTTTGTATGAGTCTGATCTCTCTCAACCATCAACTGAAATCCACTTATGCTTATAAACTACCCGAGGAACTTAATAATCATGATAAAAATAATCGAGAGTGGAAAGAAGATAGGGA
>NW_028061235.1:0-395 GCF_054177405.1 Leptonychotes weddellii
GAGCATCTCCTCTAGGTTAGTGACTGCACTTGGTACAAAAGAGATTGCAGGAAAGTCAGAGTGAGGCAAATTGGGGTGATTTGTTACTCTTGTGCCTTTTATTTCTCCTCTATCAATTTATGGTGGTATTTATAAAATAATTTAAACCTGGGGAGGGTTTAAAAAGCTGAAGCAATGATAAGACCTATAAAGTTGTCAGAAAGATATATAAATCATTTTGGACTTAAAAGAATGTATCCCACTTTAAAAGCTTCCAGAAAATATGATTCTGCCAGACAACCATTTGCCACTCCCCCAACACAGTCATAGCGGACACTTTTTAAGATCTACGTGCCAAGCTCTACAGCAGTAATGGGTTGTCTTACTTAACCTTTCAGTGATCCACAACCACAAGG
>NW_028061236.1:0-395 GCF_054177405.1 Leptonychotes weddellii
ACAGCGAGAGAGGGGAAATATGAGCAAGGGAGAGAGGCAGAGGGAGAGGGAGAAGCAGACTCCCCGCTGAGCCAGGAGCCTGATATGGGGCTCTATCCCAGGACCCTGGGATCAGGCCCCGAGCCGAAGGCAGACGCCTAACCGACTGAGCCACCCAGATGCCCCAATAACTACCTCTTTCTTTCCAAACCTTATACCATTGATTTCTTCTCCTTGTTTATTGAGCTGACTGAGAGCCCAATGACTGTGTTGAACAGATGAGCAATAGCAGAAAACCAGTGATGTTCCTGATTATATGGGAATGTGTTTAACGTTTCACCATTAAGTAAGACATCGCTGCAATATGGTATTATGTAACCTTTATCACAGGGATGAAATTTATCTTCTATATTCCT
>NW_028061237.1:0-395 GCF_054177405.1 Leptonychotes weddellii
TTTTTTTTTTAAAGATTTTATTTATTTATTTGAGACAGAATGAGAGAGAGAGAGAGCACATGAGAGGGGGGAGGGTCAGAGGGAGAAGCAGACTCCCTGCCGAGCAGGGAGCCCGATGCGGGACTCGATCCAGGGACTCCAGGATCATGACCTGAGCCGAAGGCAGTCGCTTAACCAACTGAGCCACCCAGGCGCCCAAGAACAAATTACCTTGTTGGTATCTGGGGACTGTTCTGATAACAGCTGTGAGTGTACACGGTTCTGGAAGGTGCTCACTCCTGAGCCATCGCTGTCAAGGTGAATACCTCACCTGTCGCAGGGAAATAAGATCCCATCTGTGGAAGCATCTTTGAGTGTCTCCCAGCAGCACTGTCATTTTTTTCTAAGCCAATATT
>NW_028061238.1:0-395 GCF_054177405.1 Leptonychotes weddellii
CTGGGTGGCTCAGTCGGTTAAGCGACTGCCTTCGGCTCAGGTCATGATCCTGGAGTCCCTGGATCGAGTCCCGCATCGGGCTCCCTGCTCGGCAGGGAGTCTGCTTCTCCCTCTCCCACTCCCCCTGCTTGTGTTCCCTCTCTCGCTGTGTCTTTCTCTGTCAAATAAATAAATAAAATCTTTAAAAAAAAAAAATAAAATAAAACCCCCGACCCTTCCTTTTCTTCTGAGCTGGCATTCCAGGCCTTGCTTCTCCCCTCTGGGACCTGAGATTTCATTCATTTCCCCTCCATTTCTGGAATGTTGCTCCCCCATCTGCCCTTTGCTAGCAAACAGGTTTTAGCTGCTTTGCTTCCCAAGCATTCATGTAAATTGTCTCAGCCTTCCCTGGCTCT
>NW_028061239.1:0-395 GCF_054177405.1 Leptonychotes weddellii
TGCTTGGATATTCTCTCCCTCTGCCCCTTCCCCTGCTCACACACACTCTCCAATAAATAAATAAATCTTAAAATAAAGAAATCACTATCTTATCCTTTTTTTTTTTTAAAGATTTTCTTTATTTATTTGAGAGACAAAGAGAGCATGAGGGGGAGGGGAAGAAGGAGAGGGAGAAGCAGACTCCCCGCTGAGCAGGGAGCCCGACCCCAGGACCCTGGGATCATGACAGGAACTGAAGGCAGATGCTTAACTGGCTGAGCCACCCAGGTGCCCCCACTGTCTTCTCCTTTTAAGAAAGTATCTGGTGTGATGATGTCAGGAGCTTGATGGTGTCAAGTTTATCATCGATCCTTAAACATCAGTATAATTTGAGAATTCCTTTTATTTATTTTTTA
>NW_028061240.1:0-395 GCF_054177405.1 Leptonychotes weddellii
TTTTTTTTTTAAGATTTTATTTATTTATTTGAGAGTGAGAGAGTGAGAGACAGAGAGCATGAGAGGGAGGAGGGTCAGAGGGAGAAGCAGACTCCCTGCCGAGCAGGGAGCCCGATGCGGGACTCGATCCCGGGACTCCAGGATCATGACCTGAGCCGAAGGCAGTCGCTTAACCAACTGAGCCACCCAGGCGCCCAAATATTATTCATTTTTATTGTTTATTTTAAAAAGATAAAATAGAAGAATTTATATGTGTTACAGTGGGATAATCAGGATTGTTAATTTTATGCACATTATTTTCACTGAACTCCTTAAAACAATGTAGAACCTGATTTGTAGATAATTTTTAAAGAGTTTTGATAGCCATTTAAAAATTATTTTAATTTCAGCATTCC
>NW_028061241.1:0-395 GCF_054177405.1 Leptonychotes weddellii
AATAGGCCTAAGGAACTAAATTTTTTATGCTGTTGAATTTAAATTTATTTAAATATAACTTATCAGTAACCACATGGGCTAATCACTACTGTATTAGACAGCATGACTATAGAATCTTTCAAGTTAGGGTGTACCATCGTGCTCGACTATTTTAGGAAAGAACAGTCCCTCTTGGGGAGGGGCATCAAGTATACTTGAGTCTGCTTGTCCCTCTCCCTCTGCTCCTCCCCCCTGCTCTCTCTCTCTCTCTCAAATAAATAAATAAAAAATCTTAAAAAACACCCCGTGTTGTTTAAGGGCCAACTGTATTTATAAAAACCCATTAAAAAGAAAGTAAAATATTTTATATGGATATATACATATACATAGATGGGAAAAGACAGATCTGGAAGATT
>NW_028061242.1:0-395 GCF_054177405.1 Leptonychotes weddellii
GCACTGGGTGTTGTGCACGAACAATGAATCATGGAACACTTCATCTAGAACTAATGATGTAATGTATGGGGATTAACATAAGAATAAAAAAAAAAAACAAGAAAAAAAAATGAAGATACCTGTGGGCAGGGGGCAGGTGAGCAAAGTGGCCCCTCCATGGTGGGGGGGGGGGGGCTTGGGAGTCAGACCTTGGTTAGAGTCCCAATTCAACCTTTCAAAGCCATGCGGCATAAGGCAAGCCAGTGTTTAAGCCTCAGTGTTCCCACCTGCAAAATGGGTATCACAGCACCTACAGCAGAGCATCTTTGTGAGGGTCAAGAGAGATACAGACCGACATCTACACAACAGGGACATGAGAAGGGCAGTCAGCATAACTGAGAGGGAGGGGTTCAGTC
>NW_028061243.1:0-8378 GCF_054177405.1 Leptonychotes weddellii
AAAAAAAAAAAGAAATTATGTTCCTCAAAGGGCATCATTCAGGGAGTGAAAATGCAAACCACAGAGTGGGAGATGTTTTAAATATATTACCAACAAATAATTCATATTCAATCTTACGAATCAATTTTTAAAGACAGATAAGCCAATTTAAAAATGGGCAAAATATTTATTTTTATTTATTTATTTATTTATTTATTTATTTATTTATTATTTATTTATTTGACAGAGAGAGACATAGCGAGAGCAGGAACACAAGCAGGGGGAGTGGGAGAGGGAGAAGCAGGCTTCCCGCAGAGCGGGGAGCCCGATGTGGGACTCGATCCCAGGACCCTGGGATCATGACCTGAGCCGAAGGCAGACGCTTAACGACTGAGCCACCCAGGCGCCCATGGGCAAAATATTTAAACATGTCATATCTAAATAGTGAATAAGCACATGAAAAGGTGCTCAAAATCATCAGGAGAAGGCAAATTAAAATCACAGTCCAATAGCATTACAAAGCTACTAGAAAGACAATTTTAAACGTTGACAAAGATGTCAAGCCATTGGAACTCATATACTGTTGGAAGGGGTATGAACCGGTGCAACTACTAAAGAAAGCTGAACATTTGTATACCTTACAACTCAGCAATCCCACTTTTAGGTATGTACCCAAGATAAATGATTATACCTGTTCACCAAAAAAACCTGCAGGAGATGTAATATCATATGAAGTTCATAGCATGACCAGTGAAGAAGTCTGCCCCAAATATTGAACCTAAATCTATTCAAGCTTTTAAGTTTAATTTCCAATTTACAGTCAATGCAGGGTAAAGGGAAACCATGTTATCACCAGACAACACTCAGATGAATCCAGAATACTAAGTACTATACAAAATGGTCTGAAGTCTTTAAAAAGTCTCTGTCAAAGAGAAAAAAAGCAAAACAAAAACAAAGGTGAGCCAAAAAAATAAAATACCAAATGCAATACATGGACAAGGACTGGATATTGGTTGATTAAAAAACAACACATACATGACAATCTTGTGACAGCTGGGGAAATTTGAAGGCTGGATAGTAGATGTTATTGTGAAGTTATCATTAGTTTTCATTGTGTGAGATGATATAGAGGCATGTTCTTATCCTCAAGAGGTACACACTATGTATTTAGGGGGAAGTGTTACGTTGTCTGCAATTTTTTTCAAATGTTTAGCAAAAATAAGTACAGCTAGATGATAGATGAATGGATGTAGTTGTAGATCTATAAACATCATGAGAAGTAAGGCCGATACGGCAATAGATAAACAAGTTGTTTAATTTAGGCTGTGGATATTTTGGTGTTTATTATGCCACTCTTTCAATTTGTCTGTTTATTTAAAATTTCAATAACAAATTCCTAGAATATATTTTTTAAATGGAATTTTGCACCTTGACATCTTTGGTAGGGCAATTAAATTCTTCTCTACTTTAAGAGAATAGAAACTAGAATTCCTAAATATATGTTATGGATGTAGTTTATGTTAGAGATAATGTTGTAACTCCAATCAGACAACTTAAGGTCAAAGAAAATGCCTTGGCTTTACATCAAAAGTTTGGTTCATGAATGTGCATTGATATGTTTTAGGTTAAAATAAAATGCTTAATGTATGTATACATCACCTTTTAATGATTCCCAGCTTTAGCCATGTTTTTTTCCAATAAGCCAACTAACCACAAGTGCCAAGTAATGTCAGGTAAGAGGGCATCCTCTGTACTACTACAGTATGGAAAAAATGTAGAACCCAGCTCATAGCTGGTTTAGTGATTATGATTGGGATAACCATCTGTCAGTGCTGTTGGGACTTCCTAGAGAAAATAAGATGAGTGAAGATGGTCCTGGTGTTCTAGGGAACCATATGTAACACGATACTTCAAAAGCTGGACTCCTTGCCATCATTGTGCATGCACTGCGTGCATTAAATATACGCATAGACCAACTCAGCACTCATTGCTCTATGACTCTTATAAAGGGGTGGAGATGTAGGGCTGATTTCTGGGCTTCCTTACGTACCCCTTAGGCAGCAAGTTACCTCTTCCTCCCTTCTTTTTCTATTTGCTACTGCCCTTAAGGCCATTATTACTTGGTTTTGCTGCAGGGATTTGCTGTCGCCAGAAAAAGGGGGACCCTGGTCCTCTTGCTGCCTGAGTCGTCCTGGCCGGTGAGCTAGCTTTATGCACAGCAGTGGTTCTCTATCTTGGCTGCACTTTAGAATGACCTGAGGCTCAGCCCCCATCCTCGACAAATTAAATCAGAATCACTGGAATTGAAATCCAGATATTGGTATTTTTCAAAAGCTCCCCAAGTGATTCTGCTATGTTGTAAAGTTGAGAACCTTTGGCAAACAGTAATATGGATAGTTCTAAAACTTTCAATGTTGAGTGCAAAAGGTGGAAAGCGATTTATAGCACAGTCCCATTTAAAGATATTAAAATTTAACACATACACAACAAAGCTGTATGTTTTTCAAAGACACACAAAAATCTAAGGACATATATGAAAACTCAGGAAGGAGGATAAGGGAGGGGGTAGCAGTGGAATGGAGAATAAATGGGAAAATATAAAATACATCAAGAGACAGGCCTTGCACAGAACTTAAAGCCATACACTGTGTGGTTCCTTATTATAATTAATATAAATAGAACATTTACATGCACCAGACACGGTGGTAATTGCTTTACATGCGTCATTTCTATTAATCCTCATAGTAATTATAAGGCCAATATTATTATACAGAGTCATTTTACAGATGAGAAAACTGAGGCTTAGAGTTCAAGAATATTAACTAAGGTCATTCAACTAGTATATGGCAGAGTTGGGAATAAGCCGTATCTGACTGACCAGAGTTGGGGCTCTCTTTGCTCTATTCATGGCCTGCCTTGGATCTTCTTGAGCATCTGCTGGAAGGAAAGCTTCCTTCTTCCAGAACCCTCCTCACTTCATCCCACCCCTTGCCGAGGATGACACTTACAATGGCCATTCAAAGCACGGTGCCTACATGCAATCTTCCTGACCTGGAAACATCCAGGACCAGCCTCTATTTCCTCATGAGGACCAGCCATGTTTGTTGGGTTCAAGAAACGGAAAGAAGCCTCATATGACAGAATAGAGGAGAAGGGATGGTGGGGGCTATGATGGAGGAGAGGGGAGCTCAGATCTCATTTAACATTTTTGATTTAATTTAATATATTTTGGTAAGAGCAGGTATTTCCTTTCCCTTATGCAGATTCAGATTGTGGAAGACTTTTATGCAACTTCATATCCATTGCTCACAACACCTATATCTGAGGATACCAATCTCAGGACCCTTAGAAATTAATTATAATAATAATAATGTACTGGGCGCCTGGGTGGCTCAGTTGGTTAAGCGACTGCCTTCGGCTCAGGTCATGATCCTGGAGTCCCGGGATCGAGTCCCGCATCGGGCTCCCTGCTCGGCAGGGAGTCTGCTTCTTCCTCTGACCCTCCTCCCTCTCATGCTCTCTGTCTCTCATTCTCTCTGTCTCAAATAAATAAATAAAATCTTTAAAAAAAAATAATAATAATAATAATGTACTTATCGAATACACAAATATTAGTCCTCCTTTTCCTCATAGGAAATTGAGGCACAGAGGGGCAACTTGAATAAGATTTCCCAGCTAGAACATTGGGGGTGCATATGGCTCTTCTTTTCACTACATCAGTGTCTTTGGAGTAAATACCCAGGAGTGCAATTGCTGGGTCATATGGTAGCTCCGTATTTAATTTTTTGAGGCACCTCCACATTGTTTTCCAAAGTTGCTGTACCAATCTGTATTCCCACCAAAAGTATAAGAGGGTTCCCCTTTCTCCACAACCTCTCCAACATTTGTTGTTTCTTGCCCTGTCAATTTTTGTCACTCTAACTGGTGTAAGGGGGTATCTCAATGTGGTTTTGATTTCCCTGATGGCTAACGATGATGAACATTTTTTCAAAAGATGTGGTCCATATATACAATGAATATTACTCAGCCATCAGGAAGGATGAATACCCAACTTTTACATCAACATTGATGAGACTGGAGGAGATTATGCTAAGTCAAATAAGTCAAGCAGAGAAAGTCAATTATCATATGGTTTCACTTATTTGTGAAACATAAGGAATAGCATGGAGGACATTAGGAGAAGGAAGGGGAAAATGAAGGGGGGGAATCGGAGGGAGAGATGAACCATGAGAAACTATGGACTCTGAGAAACAAACTGAGCGTTTTAGAGGGGAGGGGGTTTGGGGATGGGTTAGCCCCGTGATGGGTATTAAGGAGGGCATGTACTGCATGGAGCACTGGGTGTTACACAAAAGCAACGAATTGTGGATCACCACATCAAAAACTAATGATGTACTGTATGGTGATTAACATAACATAAAAAAAAAAAAAAAAAGATTTCCCAGCTAGAAAGTGATGACGGGAAGTGTACTCTATTATCTGGGTTGGTGCCCCCTAGAGGTGAGTTGAGTCCCTGATGGCCCTTCTCCCCTCCCAACTGGATGTCCAAGTCCTACAGGTAGAACTCTTTATCCCGGAAGCCAGGCCCCCACCAGTCTGTGCTTTACCCTTGGGGTGAGCTCTTAGGGCTGGAACAGAGAAGGCGGACCCTTTGTTTTGATGGCACGTGCAGCTACCTCTGTGGGAAAAATCAAGGGGCACTGGAAACTCCTCTTCTGCCACTTATTTTTAGTACTGCCAGTTATCAAAAGTCATCCCATTGGTTTATGGAATTAAAAGGTTTTTTGTTAAAATATAACCTGAAGAGTTTGCAAAAAATAAGGAAAGTTGCTATAACTTGACTGTGCTTAAAAACTCAGCTTGAAAATTGAAAATGCAAATTCTTGGGTCCCAATAGCAAAGATTTTGATTCAACAGATACAGAGTGGGGCTTGGAAATCTGATTTTAATAACCCTTGCTGTTGCTCTGGTGATGGCGTTCCCTGCAGCTCACTTTGAGAAGCACTGTGTTAATATGCACTCTTCCGCTTTAATTGGTTAATGAGATTCTTGGCCCGGAGGTCAGCTCAGTCTATGCTGGCCACTTCCCTGAGGAGGAAGAGAGATCGGCCTGCAGCTCCTCCTCCTCTGACTTACTCTGTGCAGGTCAGAGCTGTGTTCTCAGCTCAAGGCTGAGAGTGAGCGTTTGGGGCGCTAACTCAGAACCCCAGTGTGAGGCTTGCCAGGCTTTGCCTAGACACACACTTGGGCAAAGCCCTGGTGTTATTTCAGGAACTCATACAGTAGTTCTCTGCCTCATGGGTCCAGCTAAGAAGTAGAGGTGGAAAGAGAAGAGTGGTATTTTTGAATTGTGGTGACACGGTGTTTAAACATACTCTTGTATCTTTCCAGAGTCTTGAGTGGTATTACAACAGAGTGTCACATGAGGGCGCTTTAGCGAGTCAACAGGAGCAAATTCCACTGGAAATGGGGAAGCGGTGGTTTGTGTTAATGATTAGATTTCACCTTTCGGGTGTGATGGAGCCTTCTTAGCCTGGGAGGATCCACTGAGCTTTCAACTGTGTGTTCATGCCCGCTGGTGCTCAGTGTGCACATGTGTGTGTGTGTGTGTGTGTGTGTTGCACACCTTCAGGAGGTGGGGAGTATGAGTAGAAACTGACCAAGGACCAAAGGGAAAGAAATTTAAAAGCATGGGCTTTTAGATGCCACCTTCTTTGTGATTTGAGAGACAGTTTTCTGCACTGTCATGAAATGCCCCATCCCTTTCCTTCAGGGGGAGAAATACCAGATCCCACAGAGAGTCTTTGAGAAGGAAGGAGCACGTGGAAAAATGTGCCAGAAGAGAATGTACACAGAAGGAGGCTTGTCACTACACACACATGTCTTGGGGCCTGCTTTTGCTGGGACGATGTCAGCCCCCGCCTGGCCCTCAGCCCTCACAGGCTGACATGGGGGGCAGCCGGCACTCTCTCGAGTGCCCGAAAGAGTGCCGACTGCCCATGTGAGGCTCATGCCCCAGAAAAAGGAGCTCTGGTTACACTTCAGTCACAAAAAAAAAAACAACAAAAAAAAAACAACCAACGATCAAAGGCAGCAAAAGGCCTGCAAGGGCTTCATTTTCTCAATTTAATTATGGGACTGGAGGATCCATTTAGATCTAGAAGGAGCCTGATTTCAACTTGTTATAAAACAGTTGAATAAAGTACTGGATATGATTTTTATTTCCCACTTTTCCAGCTTTCCCTCCCCACCTTCAATGCAAGCTCTTAAGGGCCTCTTGGGCCCTTTTTAGTCCCTCCCCATAGACCCATGATAAGGAACGTAAATGAAAAGCCACATTTGCTCCCCTTTCACCTGGGAAAGTCTACTCAAGAGGCTGAAGCCAATTAGAGCCTGCAGTGAAGGCCCTTGGACTATCCTGGGCCCCCGAAAGGAATGACAGCAGGTGAGTGATGAGGGGACCTCCCCCTCTGGGCAAGTGCAGTGGTCTCATTGTGAAGGTATTTGGTTATCTGAAAAAAAGGGGCCCATGGCTGCTGGATCAGATGACAGTGCTCCAAATGCTTTTGTGGTTACAAGTTGTTTTACTGGGCAGTGGAAGATGTGGATCAAAGCTTTGTTTCAGGTACACATGATGGGCTTCTCCCTTGCCCCCACTCCCTTGAACAAAAGCATGCACACATCCACGCATACCCGACCCTCTTGCCCCATAGCAAGGCCTTGAACTTTAAAAGGCTATCTGAAAAAAAATAGATCAGGGGATGCGTTGTCATCTTAGAGGTTGGCTAGTTTTTATACTTATGAAGTGACAAAGTATAATGAAGTTGTGGCTTCGTGAGGATAAGGCCACCAGGTTATTTGAGGAACAATGATGAGACCATACTTTCTGGGTGATTCATTGTATGTAAAGGATTCTGTTAGGACCACTTGGAAGGCAAAATCATCTAAAGCTTGGATTGGCAGTGCAGAAGCAGGTGGGGACTGTAAGTGTGGGGTGCAGTTTTTCCACCAGTTCTGGAACTTACTTTCTGTGACTTGAGTTTGGGAGGGGGACTCCTCTGGGCTCATGTTCTTTCTCTGTACTTGGTGACTTCTCTCTCTCTGGATCTTCCGAGCTCCAAGGTTTCGGGAGCCCAAGCCTCTCTCTGAGCCTCAAACGTCTGTGTGCAACATTTGTAGGAGACTTCTGCTCTTTCCATGTACGTTGCTTTGAGATTTGTTTGGAATTTTACTTATTCTCTGCAAGGTTTAACTTGAATGCTAGGGGAGACTTTTTCCTACCTCCCAAGAATTAACCCACAATGGATATTATAGCAGGAAGTAGATGGGACAGGTAAGCATGGAAGGTTTTGACTTCTCTTTCTTTGGACCTCTTTGCCTGTACATATTAAAGCCCAGCTCTGCCTCTCTCCCTTCACATTCCTATTTACAAGCTACATAGGACAGAGATCTCCAGGCAAGGTCTAACTTGGTTTTTCCTCATCTAAAATTTGAGTGAGTTCTTCCTTGCAAAACAGATTCACCTTTTTAAAAAATTTAATGCAGCTAAGCTGAGAAGCAGTAAGGATATAATCTGAACAACAAAGCACAATTTCACTGGTATCTTCTCTTAACCAAAAGTGATAGGTGCCTTTACAAATTATATATGTACAGATGCCATATGGAAGCAAACTCCGTGCTGATTTCACACTGAGGTTGAAATGTACATACTCCAAACTGGTAAGAAGCCATGCGTAAAAGTAATTTATGCTTTATATTTTATATGATAGACTTGGCAGCATAAATAATCACATCTGAAGTCTTGTGATTAGCATTGGCAAACAAGAATACAGACTCTTTATGTGTAGGCAAGAGTGGATGATGAGAATTTTCACCTTGGAATTCCCTGTTATTGACTATTTAAGGATTTTACCTTGAAGCTGGATTCATAAGGGTTTTAGTTTTGGTGACATTTAATATTTGTGTATTTTTCCAAAAAAGGTACAAAAAGTAGAAGACAAGTCTTCATTTTCTAATATCCAGATTCACTCCTGGTTTAATTCAGTGGTGCTTTTAGTGGGCATTAGAATCACTGGAGAACTTGTTTACAATGTTGATTCTCAAACTCCACTCCTCAGGGTGTTTGATTCTATAAGCGGAGTTGGATGCAAAAATTTGGATTTTAGCAGGATTCCTCAGTGATTCATATGCTTCTAATCCAGAGAGAGTGTGCTTTCAGACACACTGGTCTTGTATATGTTGAATTTTGTCCAATTAGAATTTTTCATTTCTATTTTAACTACACCCTCAAAGGCTTAGAGGTATCATTAATACTGTAGTTGAACTTACTTGATAGCATTTTATAGATTGCAAGACATTTTATAGATTGCTAGGTAGATGCCATGTCTTTTTTTTTTTTT
>NW_028061244.1:0-395 GCF_054177405.1 Leptonychotes weddellii
GTTAAGCGTCTGCCTTCGGCTCAGGTCATGATCCCAGGGTCCTGGGATCGAGCCCTGCATCGGGCTCCTTGCTCTGCAGGAAGCCTGCTTCTCCCTCTCCCACTCCCCTTGCTTGTGTTCCCTCTCTCACTGTGTCTCTCTCTGTCAAAAAAAATGAATAAAATCTTTAAAAAAATAAAATAAAATAAAGCTGACTCCATCTTGCTTCTCCAGTCGTCAGTGGACCCTTGGGTTGCTTTGGGCTATCGTGAATAATACTGCTATGAACATGAGTGTGAGGTATTTTTTAGATGCAGAGACCGGGGCTCAGAGAAGTGGTGTGACTTGCCCAAAGTCAACCAGCTCATCTGCCCGGGTGCGGATGTAAAGGCAGGCCTGGCTGTCACCAAAGCCCA
>NW_028061245.1:0-395 GCF_054177405.1 Leptonychotes weddellii
TTTTTTTTAAAGATTTTATTTATTTATTTGAGAGAGAGAGAATGAGAGACAGAGAGCATGAGAGGGAGGAGGGTCAGAGGGAGAAGCAGACTCCCTGCCGAGCAGGGAGCCCGATGCGGGACTCGATCCCAGGACTCCAGGATCATGACCTGAGCCGAAGGCAGTCGCTTAACCAACTGAGCCACCCAGGCGCCCCTCTCTGATTGACTTATTGAACTTAGTATAATACCCTCTAGTTCCAGCCACATCATTGCAAATGACAAGATTTCATTCTTTTTGATGGCTGAGTAATATTCCATTATATATATATGCACATTTTCTTTAGCCATTCATCTGTTGATGGACATCTGAGATCTTTCCACATTTTGGCTATTGTGGACATTGCTGCTATAAAC
>NW_028061246.1:0-395 GCF_054177405.1 Leptonychotes weddellii
ACACTACCCACTGCGCGACTGTTACAGACAAAAGTGCTTACCAAAGACACGCCCGGGTGTGCCGGCCACAACGTGCTGCCCGTAGTCCAGCTTCCTGATGTCCTCCCCCACGTTGGTGCCCCCAATGCAGGCGTGGCACTGCACGTTCATGTAGTCCCCGAGAGCGAGCAAGCCCTGAATTAAAACAGGGGTCACATCCAGGGCGTGCCCTCAGGACCACACTGAAGCCAGAGACCTCAGAGTTTCCCCAAAGTGCAGGTCATCTCTACTCCAATGTAAGATGACCCAAGTATTATTTACACCATAAAACTACAAAAAGACCGACCCTCCCTCTTCTAGGCTTTTCTGTGCCAAAATGAAGTTCGTTTTACTAGTTTCCTTCTTTTTTTTTTTTT
>NW_028061247.1:0-395 GCF_054177405.1 Leptonychotes weddellii
AAAAAAAAAAAAAAGAAAGAGAAAAAAGAAATTGGTGCTTAGAAGTAGCATGTTGCCATAACAAAAATCTAAAACATTCAGCAATGGCTTTGGGACCAGACAGCAGGTGAAAAGCCGTGAGGTAGCTATTAGCAAAAACTGGGAAAATGGCATGCAAAATGTGAGTGTTGATGGAAAGAGGGATGAGGAAACTATGCAGCCGTGGGGGAAAGGCAACCCGTATCATGCAGCAGCCAGACAGTCTCTGTGGCAGCACAGAAGACTGAAAGCACACACAGTGAAGGCTGGATCCAGCTGCAGAGGTCTCCAGGCTGAAGGCTGAAAGTGTTCGTTGAGTGCTTCTAGCTGCATATAAGGTTCTGCAAGAGAGAGGGGTGCTAAAACCTGAATGATCT
>NW_028061248.1:0-395 GCF_054177405.1 Leptonychotes weddellii
TTTTTGTGTCTGTGCCTTAGACTTCTTTGTTTAAGGTATAAAAATGGATGAGGGCCCTTAGTCACATTTATACTATAGGTAAAGTTATCAAGAAATCCATGCTTTTCAAAGCCTGTCAGCTGTTGGTCTTAAAACAATCAGTAAGACCAAATGAATTTAAACATAACAGTACTGAAGACAGTTTAAAAGGAAAAAAAAACACCACGTAAATTGCTTTTGCTTAGTTTGTAAAAGATCTTTTTCAGAGATTTCTCTGGATTCCTGACTGCAGCCACCCAGGTCAGACAGAGGGGAAGCAGGACCCCTAATTTAAGAAAAAGGTTCTGTTGAGAGGTTCAGACTGGGTCACTGATGTTCAAAGAACAGAGCTTTTCTTTCTTTCTTTTTTTTTTTTT
>NW_028061249.1:0-395 GCF_054177405.1 Leptonychotes weddellii
TTTTTTAAAGATTTTATTTATTTATTTGACAGAGAGAGACACAGCGAGAGAGGGAACACAAGCAGGGGGAGTGGGAGAGGGAGAAGCAGGCTCCCCGCAGAGCAGGGAGCCCGATGCGGGACTCGATCCCAGGACCCTGGGATCATGACCTGAGCTGAAGGCAGTCGCTTAACCAACTGAGCCACCCAGGCGCCCCTCAGGGTTTATTTTTTTATCCAAACAAATGCTCTCTACCACATTTTTACTCTCAGGTTCATGGAATTTCTCATACAATACTCTTCCCTCCTCTATTATCTTCTTTTAGACTGGTTATATTTGTTTAATAAGTTTGCTTTTCTACTAACATAATTATGAATCCTGTACCCCAAATTTCAGTGACATTCATAATGGTTTAC
>NW_028061250.1:0-395 GCF_054177405.1 Leptonychotes weddellii
CACTAGGCTGAAGGTTTTACCAAGTGAGTATTACAGACAAGACTTTATTTTTAAAGTTGTTGGTATTGGAGGGTCAAGAAAATGTAAAATAAGGGAAATAGTCATTATAAACTATAGAAGCAAGCATTACTGCTACCCGAAGTGGAAATTCTGGGTCTCTCTACCCCAGACAGGAGGGGTAAAGGAGAGTTCCGAGGCTTACTATGATGGACTTACCACCATTTTCATTAGAATTGTATTAATCATTAGGAAAATGTTTGTTAGCTAAAGAGCCTGAGAGACCCCTCTAAACACAGTAGGAATTCTTTGTTCCTCATTCTCTTCTCTTTTTTTTAATTTTTTTATTATTATGTTATGTTAATCACCATACATTACATCATTAGTTTTTTTTTTTT
>NW_028061251.1:0-395 GCF_054177405.1 Leptonychotes weddellii
AGGGCGCCTGGGTGGCTCAGTTGGTTAAGCGACTGCCTTCGGCTCAGGTCATGATCCTGGAGTCCCGGGATCGAGTCCCGCATCGGGCTCCCTGCTCGGCGGGGAGTCTGCTTCTCCCTCTGACCCTCCATCTCATGCTCTCTCTCTCTGTCTCATTCTGTCTCTCAAATAAATAAATAAAATCTTTAAAAAAAAAAAAAATAAAAACAAACCCATTTCTCGATACTTTAAATGAAGAGATTTAGAAAGTAAACAGTAACTCCTACAGATCTTTCTTAGACTTGGTGTTATGCATTCACAAAGATGATTTCACTTTGCCTGTAACTCTTTGGTAATGTTTCAGAAATCCGTACACTTATGAATTGCTATAATGTTGTGTGACACAGTTATTAGAA
>NW_028061252.1:0-395 GCF_054177405.1 Leptonychotes weddellii
GCGCCTGGGTGGCTCAGTTGGTTAAGCGACTGCCTTCGGCTCAGGTCATGATCCTGGAGTCCCGGGATCGAGTCCCGCATCGGGCTCCCTGCTTGGCGGGGAGTCTGCTTCTCCCTCTGACCCTCCTCCCTCTCATGCTCTGTGTCTCTCATTCTCTCTGTCTCAAATAAATAAATAAAATCTTTAAAAAAAAAAAAAGTTTTGGAGAGCTTGGTTATGCCCTCATAATTTGGGGGGGCCTTTGGTCTGCCATCTGACAAATGCCCCGACATTCTTCGGGGCAAGGTCATGGTTCTCTGAGGTGGTGGGTTTGAGAGAAAACAGAGGGTTCATTTGTGAAATAATTGCATTCTCACCTGTGGAAGGGCAAACAAATCATGAGTTTTTTCCTGTAG
>NW_028061253.1:0-395 GCF_054177405.1 Leptonychotes weddellii
GCTTTGTAAAAGGTGTCCAGGAAAGGCTCACTTGCAGGCCACTCAGATGAACCAGGGGTGACCTGAATATTTTGGAAAAGTGACCCCCCAAAAGGAGGAAAGACAGGAGGCATCCAGGCCGGTGCAGAGGCTCAGGTAAAAGCCACCAGCCCCAGACCACAAGCCTGAACTCAGGAGGTAGCAGTGGGGACAGGAAGAGAATTTATTCTGATCAGGCATGTGGGAGGCAGGGACACAGGACTTGGTCACCAAGCAAATGCGGAAGGAGGGTGAGGGTAAGGGGACCCCAGGAGCAAAGCACGGCGACACTGAGTGTGTTGAGCCCCTGACTGAGAGGCAGAGGACAGGAAACAGCTCTGACAGGGAAGCTGGCTTTGTCTGGCTCAGGTCAGGTC
>NW_028061254.1:0-8377 GCF_054177405.1 Leptonychotes weddellii
CCTTTCTGGTCTATGTTGCTTTTAGGGTCTCTCTTTGCTTAGAGGACCCCTTTCAATATTTCTTGTAGGGCTGGTTTTGCGTTTGCAAATTCCTTTAGTTTTTGTTTGTCCTGGAAGCTTTTTACCTCTCCTTCTATTTTCAATGACAGCCTAGCTGGACATAGTATTCTTGGCTGCATATTTTTCTCATTTAGTGCTCTGAATATATCATGCCAGTCCTTTCTGGCCTGCCAGGTCTCTGTGGATAAGTCTGTTGCCAAACTAATGTTCCTACCATTGTAGGTTACAGATCTCTTGTCCCGAGCTGCTTTCAGGATTTTCTCTTTGTCTCTGAGACTTGTAAGTTTTTACTATTAGATGTTGGGGTGTTGACTTATTTTTATTGATTTTTAGGGGGTTTCTCTCTGCCTCCTGGATTTTGATGCCTGTTTCCTTCCCCAAATTAGGAAAGTTCTCTGCTATAATTTGCTCCAATAAACCTTCTGCCCCCCTCTCTCTTTCTTCTTCATCTGGAATCCCAATTATTCTAATATTGTTTCATCTTATGGTATCACTTATCTCTCAAATTCTGCCCTCGTGATCCAGTGGTTTTTATATCTCTCTTTTTCCCAGCTTCTTTATTTTCCATGATTTTGTCTTCTATATCAGTAATTCTCTCTTCTGCCTCATTTATCCTAGCAGTTAGAGCTTCCATTTTTTATTTCACCTCATTAATAGCCTTTTTGATATCAACTTGGTTAGATTTTAGTTCTTTTATTTCTCCAGAAAGGGTTTCTCTAATATCTTCCATGCTTTTTTCAAGCCCAGGTAGTATCTTTAAAATAATCATTCTGAACTCTAGTTCCGACATCTTACTAATGTCCGTATTGATTAGGTCCCTGGCAGTCGGACTGTCTCTTGTTCTTTTTTTTGAGGTGATTTTTTCCATCTTGTCATTTTGTCCAGAAGACAACAGATGAATGAGAGAACAAAATGCTAACAGGGTAACAATGACCCTGGGAAAATATACACTAAACAAATCAGAAGAGACCTGAAACTGGGGGGAAAGAAAGAAAAAAGAAAAACTAGAAAAAGAAAAAAGATATAAAAAAAAAGAGAATATGATCAAATATGATCCAGCTGGTGCATAGATCAGTGACACACACTAGATTTTGGGCATATTTTGGTCTGTTAGAAGAAAGTGCCTCCCAAAATTCTAAAGAAAGAAAAACTTATATATGTGGAAAATAAGGGTAAATACAATGAAGGGATGGAATATGATTATAAAGATGAAAATTATAAAAGATTTTATAAAAGGAGTTAATAAGAAAGGAAGTGGTTTGAAAAAAGAAAGAAGAGGAATTAAAAAAGAAAAAAAAGGGTGGGGGTGGAGAATGTGATCAGGCAGGAGAGTAGAACAAAGCCATACACTAGAGATTTAGGGTATATTTTGGTCTGGTAGAAGAAACTGTATCCCAAAATTTTAAAGTGAAAACAACCATATACCAAAATATATACCAAAAATAAGGTTAACTACTATGAAGGAATAGAATATGACTCTAAAAATGAAAAATAAAAAAGATTCTTAAAAAAGGGATTGATAAGATGTTGGTTGAGAAAGGGAAAAAGAAAAATTTAAGAAAAAGAAAAAGAAAATTAAAAAACTTAACTTTGAAAGACTAAAGAATCAGGAGGAAAAAAGTCATGAATTCTGTGTGCTGTATTCCCCTAGCACTGGAGTTCTGCCGTTCTCATCCATCGGTAAACTTGGTCTTGCATGGCTGTTCTTGCTGGTCTTCGGGGGGAGGGGCCTGTTGCCGTGGTTCCCAAATGTCTTTGCTGGAGGTGGAATTGCCCCGCCCTTGCCTGGTCTGGGCTAAGTAATCTGCTTGGGTTTGCTCTCAGAAGCTTTTGTTCCCTGCAAGCTTTCGGTACAGCTTTGGAGGATGAGAGTGAAAATGGCAGCCTCCCAGTGTCTGCCCCGGGGGAGCGGGAACTAGGGGCCCCGCTCCTCAGTGAGCCCCCAGAGAAAAGCAGTCACTCCCGTCTCCCTGGTCTCTGGCCCCACTCTGTGCTCACCTGGCCCGTGACCTAGCGTTTCTATCTCTGGCACACGACCACGTGTGGAGTCTCCAAACCCAGCAGATTCCTGCGGTGTGCTCCCACACCACTCCTCCCGGGGGAGGAAGGAGAGTCTCCCTGCATCTGCCGCTTGTTGGGTTCCTGCTGGAGTAGCAGTGGCCTGACTGTGCCACAGATCATGGTTAATGGCAATCCCAAGCTGAGAGCCCACTCCTTGGCTCCATATGTGTAGCCAGTTTCCCCGCTCTGATACCTGGGAGCTCTGCTGCACTCAGGCACCCCCAGTCTTTCTGTGGCCCCAAGTGTCCTGAGACCACACTGTCCCAGCGAGACTTCCACACACCTCCCCCCACCCCTCCACTTAGTGGCTGATAGAGGACCCCACCCCTGCTGTCTATCCTCCCGAATATTGCCTCGGATTCACTTCTCCACATGTCCTACCTTCCAGAAAGTGGTCACTTTTCTGTTCAGAGAGTTGCTGCTATTCTTTTCTTCGATCTCCAGTTGAGTTCCTAGGTGAAAGAAGAGAGAATTAGTAATATAGAAGACCAAATGATGGAAAATAAAGAAGCTGAGAAAAAGAGAGATATAAAACTACTGGATCATGAGCACAGAATTTGAGAGATAAGTGATACCATAAGATGAAAGAATATTAGAATAATTGGGATCCCAGGAGAAGAAGAAAGAGAGAGAGGGGCAGAAGGTATAATGGAGCAAATTATAGCAGAGAACTTTCCTAATTTGGGGAAGGAAACAGGCATCAAAATCCAGGAGGCAGAGAGAAACCCCCTAAAAATCAATAAAAATAAGTCAACACCCCGACATCTAATAGTAAAAACTTACAAGTCTCAGAGACAAAGAAAATCCTGAAAGCAGCTCGGGACAAGAGATCTGTAACCAAAAATGGTAGAAACATTAGATTGGCAACAGACCTATCCACAGAGACCTGGCAGGCCAGAAAGGACTGGCAGGATATATTCAGAGCACGAAATGAGAAAAATATGCAGCCAAGAATACTATGTCCAGCTAGGCTGTCATTGAAAATAGAAGGAGATATAATAAACTTCCAGGACAAACAAAAACTAAAGGAATTTGCAAACGCAAAACCAGCCCTACAAGAAATATTGAAAGGGGTCCTCTAAGCAAAGAGAGAGCCTAAAAACAACATAGACCAGAACGGAACACAGACAATATACAGTAACAGTCACCTTACAGGGAATACAATGGCACTAAATTCATACCTTTCAATAGTTACCCTGAATGTAAATGGCTAAATGCCCCAATCAAAAGACACAGGCTGTCAATTGGTTAAAAAAAACAAAAAACAAAAACAAATAAGACCCATCAATATACTGCCTGCAAGAGACTCATTCTAGGCCCAAAGACACCTCTGGGTTTAAAGTGAGGGTGTGGAAAACAATGTACCACACTATTGGTCATCAAAAGAATGCTGGGGTGGCAATCCTTATATCAGACAAATTAGATTTTAAACCAAAGACTTCAACTTCATTAAACCATTAAGAAAATTAAAAGTAAAGAAAAAAATAGCAAGACCTATCCATATACTGTCCACAAGAGACTCACTTTAGACCTAAAGTCACCTCCAGACTGATTGTGAGGGGTCGAGAACAATTTATCATGCTAATGGACCTCAAAAGAAAGCTAGGAAAGCAATTTTCATATCAGGCAAATTAGATCTTAAACCAAAGACCATAGTAAGAGATGAAGAGGTACACTATATCATAATTAAAGGGTCTACCCAACAAGGACTAACAATTATAAATATTTATGCTCCTAATTTGGGAGCAGCCAATTATATCAACCAATTAATAACCAAATTGAAGAAACATATTGATAATAATACATTAATAGTAGGGGACTTTAACACCCCACTCATAGTAATGGACAGATTATCTAAGAAGATCAACAAGGAAACAAGGGCTTTGAATGACAAACTGGACCAGATGGACATCACAGATATATTCAGAACATTCCATCCTAAAGCAACAGAATACACATTCTTCTCGAGTGCACATGGAACTTTTTCCAAAATAGATCACATCCTGGGTTACAAATCAGGTCTCAACTATACCAAAAGATTGGGATTATTCCCTGCCTATTCTCAGTCCACAGTGCTTTGAAACTTGAACTCAATCACAAGTGGAAATTTGGAAGGAACTCAAACACATGGAGGTTAAAGACCATCTTACTAAAGAATGAATGGGTCGGGACGCCTGGGTGGCTCAGTCGGTTAAGCGTCTGCCTTCGGCTCGGGTCATGATCCCAGGGTCCTGGGATCGAGTTCCGCATCGGGCTCCCTGCTCCACGGGGAGCCTGCTTCTCCCTCTGCCTCTGTCTCTCTCTCTCTCTGTCTCTCATGAATAAATAAATAAAAAATAAAATCTTTAAAAAAAAAAAAAAGAATGAATGGGTCGACCATGAAATTAAAGAATAATTTAAAAAATTCATAGAAAATAATGAAAATTAAAACACAAATGTTCAAAACCTTTGGAATACAGCAAAGGTGGTCCTAAGAGAGAAGTACATTGCAATACAAGTCTCTCTCAAAAAATTTTTTAAAATCTCAAATATACAAGCTAACTTTACACCTAAAGGAACTGCAGAAAGAACAGCAAGTAAAGCCTAAACCAAGCAGGAGAAGAGAAATAATAAAGATTAGAGGAGAAATCAATGAAATAGAAACCAGAAGAACAGTAGAATAGATCAACAAAAATAGAACCTGGTTCTTTGAAAGAATTAAGATTGATAAACCCCTAGCCAGACTTATCAAAAAGAAAAGAGAAAGGACCCAAATTAATGAAATCATGAATGAAAGAAGAGAGATCATGACCAACACCAAGGAAATACAATTTTAAGAACATATTATAAGCAACTATATGCCAAAAAATTAGGCAATCTGGAAGAAATGGATGCATTCCTGGAAACTTATAAACTACCAAGACTGAAACAGGAAGAAATAGAAAAACTGAGCAGACTAATAATCAGCAAGGCAGTTGAAGTACTAACCAAAAACCTCCCAAAAAACAAGAGTCCAGGGCCAGATGGTTTCCCAGGGAAATTCTACCAAACACTTAAAGAAGAAATAATACCTATTCTACTGAAGCTGTTTCAAAAAATAAAAATGGAAGGAAAACTTCCAAACTCATTCTATGAAGCCAGCATTACCTTGATCCTAAAACCAAAGACCCCATCAAAAAGGAGAATTACAGGGGCGCCTGGGTGGCTCAGTCAGTTAAGTTTCTGCCTTTGGCTCAGGTCATGATCCCAGGGTCCTGGAGCCTGCTTCTCCCTCTCCTCCCCACTCGTACTCTCTCTCTCAAATAAATAAGTAAATAAATAAATAAATTTTTAAAGGAGAATTACAGACCAATATCCCTGATGAACACAATGCCAAAAAATTCGACAGAATTCTAGCCAATTGGATCCAACAGTACATTGAAAAGATTATTCACCATGACCAAGTGGGATTTACTCCTGGGATGCAAGCGTGGTCCAACATGTGCAAATCAATCAATGTGATACATCACATTAATAAAAGAAAGGACAAGAATCATATGATCCTCTCCATTGATGCAGAAAAAGCATTTTGCATATAATACAGCATCCTTTCTTGATTAAAACCCTTCACTGTGTAGGGATAGAGGGAACATACCTCAATATCATAAAAGCCATCTGCAAAAAGCCCAAGCAAATATAATTCTCAATGGGGAAAAACTGAGAGCTTTTCCCTTAAAAGCAGGAACACAACAGGGGTGCCCACACTCACCACTGCTGTTCAACATAGAAGTAGAAGTTGTAGCGCCAGCAATTAGACAACAAAAAGAAATAAAAGGTATTCAAATTGGCAAAGAAGAAGTCAAACTCTCACTCTTCACATATGACATGATACTTTACGTAGAAAACCCAAAAGACTCCACCCCAAAATTGCTAAAACTCATACAGCAATTCAGCAACATGGCAGGATATAAAATCAGTTGCATTTCTTTACACTAACAATGAGACAGAAGAAAGAGAAATTAAGGAACTGATCCCATTTACAATTGCACCAAAAACCATATGATACCTAAGAATAAACCTAACTGAAGAGGTAAAGGATCTGTACTCTGAAAACTGTAGAACACTTAGGAATGAAATTGAGGAAGACATAAACAGATGGAAAACATTCCATGTTCATGGATTGAAAGAATAAATATTGTTAAAATGTCTATGCTACCTAGAGCAATCTACACATTCAGTGCAATCCCTACCAAAATGCCATCAACTTTTTTCACAGACCTGGACCAAATAATCCTAAAATTTGTATGGAACCAGAAAAGACCCCTAATAGCCAAAGGAATGTTGAAAAAGAAAACCAAAGCTGGTGGAATCACAATGCCAGACTTCAAGCTCTATTACAAAGCTGTAATCATCAAGACATTATGGTACTGGCACAAAAACAGACACACAGATCAATGGAACAGAAGAGAGAGCCCAGAAATGGATCTTTGATAAAGCAGGAAAGAATGTCCAGTGGAAAAAAGACAGTCTCTTCAACAAATGGTGATGGGAAAATTGGACAGCCACATGCAGAAGAATGAAACTGGACCATTTCCTTACACCACACACAAAAATAGACTCCAAATGGATGAAAGACCTCAATGTGAGAGGAATCCATCAAAATCCTAGAGGAGAACACAGGCAGCAACCTCTTCAACCTCGAACGCAGCAACTTCTTGCTAAACACATCTCCAGAGGCAAGGGAAAGAAAAGCAAAAATGAACTACTAGGACTTCATCAAGATAAAAAGCTTTTGCACAGCAAAGGAAACAGTTAATAAAAACCAAAAGACAACTGATGGAATGGGAGAAGATATTTGCAAATGATTTATCAGATAAAGGGTTAATATCCTTAATCTATAAAGAACTTAACACACTCAACCCCCAAAGAACAAATGATCCAATCAAGAAATGGGCAGAAGACATGAACAGATATTTTTCCAAAGAAGACATCCAAATGGCCAACAGACATATGAAAAAGTGTTCAACATCGCTTGGCATCAGGGAAATCCCAATCAAAACCTCAATGAGCTACCGCCTCACACCAGTCAGAATGGCTAAAATTAACAAATCAGGAAACGACAGATGTTGGCGGGGATGCGGAGAAAGGGAAACCCTTTCCCCTTTCCCACTGTTGGTGGGAATGCAAGCTGGTGCAGCCACTCTGGAAAACAGTATGGAGGTTCCTCAAAAAGTTGAAAATAGAGCTACCCTACCACCCAGCAATTGCACTACTGGGTATTTACCCCAAAGATACAAATAGTGATCCGCAGGGCCACCTGCACCCCAATGTTTATAGCAGCAAGGTCCATAATAGCCAAACTGTGGAAAGAGCCCAGATGTCCATCGAGAGATGAATGGATAAAGAAGAAGTGGTATATATATACAATGGAATATTATGCAGCCATCAAAAGGAATGAAATCTTGCCATTTGCAATGACATGGATGGAACTAAAGGGTATTATGCTAAGGGAAATAAGTCAATCAGAGAAAGACAAGTATCATATGATCTCGCTGATATGTGGAATTTGAGAAACAAGGCAGAGGACCAGGGGGAAGAGAAGAAAAAATGAAACAGGACAAAACCAGAGGGGGAGACAAACCATAAGAGACTCTTAATCTCAGGAAACAAACTGAGGGTTGCTGGAGTGGTGGGGGGTGGGAGGGATGGAGTGGCTGGGTGATGGACATTGGGGAGGGTATGTGCTATGGTCAGTGCTGTGAATTGTGCGAATCACAAACCTGTACCCCTGAAACAAATAACACATTATATGTTAATAAAAAAGACACAATTTGCCAAAAGTTATATAAGGAAAAATAGAAATAGGCCTATATTTATTAAAGGCATTGAATCAATAATTAATACCCTTCCAAAATGAAACACCAACCTTCACTGGGAAATTCCACCAAACATTTAAGATTCAGATTCAATATCCAAAAGTCAATTAACGTAATAGATTACACCAACAGGACAAAGAAGGAAAATCATGTGAACACATAAATAGATGCAGAAAAAGTATTTGACAAAATCCAAAACTCATTCATGATAAAAATTCTCAGCAATCGGGGCGGAGCAAGATGGCGGAGGAGTAGGAGACATGGATTTCGTCTCAGGAATTCAGCTGGATAGGGATCAAACCATTCTGAACACCTACAAACTCAACAGGAGATTGAAGAAAAGAATAGCAACAACTCTCTCATCAGAAAAGCGACCACTTTCTGGAAGGTAGGACGTGCGGAAAAGTGAATCCGAGGTGATA
>NW_028061255.1:0-395 GCF_054177405.1 Leptonychotes weddellii
AGCTCCAGGTAACTGTCAATTTAACACTACACTCAGAATATTTTTTAACTAAAAATTGTCACAGAGCTCTAGAAAGATGGCCATAAAGGAATTTAACATTATAACTGACAAAAGTTCATTAGTGATATAATAGATAGGTTGCAACAACCTTACAGTACAATGTGAAGCGACGTAAGTCAATCAGAGAACACAAATACCATGTATTTTCACTCATACGTGGAATTTAAGAAACAAAACAAATGAACAAAGAGAAACAAATGAAGAAACAGACTCTTAATTATAGAGAACAAACTGATGGTCACCAGAGGGGAGAGGAGTGGGGGGGTGGGGGACATAGGGGATGGGGATTAAGGTGTGTACTTGTGATAAGAACTGGGTGATGTATGGAAATGATA
>NW_028061256.1:0-395 GCF_054177405.1 Leptonychotes weddellii
GGGTGGTACAAGGTACAGGATTGTGTGCCATAAAAAGGGGTTACATTTTGTTATGGGCAATCTGGAGACACTAGGGGATTTCTAACCAGGGAGCTACCTGGTTAGAAATCTCGTGCTATTAGGGTAAGAGTACAGTAAAGTCACCAGATGCAGAGCTCTCCTATATAACCGGAAACACCGATTAGAAAATGTAATGAAAAATTTTTTTTTAATTTACACTGGCAACAAAAGCTTAAAGTACCTAGGAATAAAGTTAACAAGAAATATATGAATATGAGAATTATAAATGTTTGCTGCTGGACAGAAGACTTGCATAAAGGAAGAAACGCCATGTTTCTAGATAGCCAACCTCAGTTTTGTAAAGATGTCAGTTGTCCCCAAAGAAACCTATACAT
>NW_028061257.1:0-395 GCF_054177405.1 Leptonychotes weddellii
TAACGACTGAGCCACCCGGGCGCCCCTGTCCTTTGAACCTTTGAAGCCAGGCGTTGACTTCTTTCTAGCTATGAAAGTCCTAGATGGCATCTTCCAATAGAAGACTGTTTCATCTGTATTGACAATCTGTTTAGTGTGAGCACCTTCATGAATTCTCTTAGCTAGATCTTCGGGATCACTTGCTACAGCTTCCCCGTCGGCACTCGCTGCTTCACCTTGCACTTGTACGCTTTGGAGACCGCCTCTTTCCTTAGCCTTGCCAACTTCTGCCAGCTCCCAACTTTTCTTCTGCAGCTTCCTCACCTCCTCAGCCTGCACAGAACTGAAGAGTCAGGGCCTTGCTCTGGGTGAGGCGCTGGCCGAAGGGAATGTTGTGGCTGGTCTGAGCTTCCATC
>NW_028061258.1:0-395 GCF_054177405.1 Leptonychotes weddellii
TAAAACACAGTTGTCCAAAATCTTTGATGAACATAGATGCAAAAATCCTCAATAAAATATTAGCAAACCAAATCCAACAATATATTTAAAAAATAATTCACTACAATCAAGTGGGATTTTTTCACAGGTTACAATGGTGATTCAATATTCTCAAATCAACCCATGTGATACATAACATCAGTAAGAGAAAGGATAAAAATCATATGATCATTTCAGTAGAGACCAAAAAAATTTGACAAAGTACAACATTCATTTATGATAAAAACCCTCAACAAAGTAGGTTTAGAGGGAGCATACCTCAACATAATAAAGGCCTTTTATGAAAAACCCACAGCCAACATTATACTAAGGTCAGGAATGAGAAAAAGATGTCTATTCTCACCACTTTTTTTTTT
>NW_028061259.1:0-395 GCF_054177405.1 Leptonychotes weddellii
GCACATACCCCTGGACAATTTTTAAATTGTGAAATATAACATAGAGAAAAAATACAATCGACTTACATACTTTAACCAATAGTTATAAAGTAAACAAGTGTATCTACCACCCAAGTCAAGAAATTGAATATTACTGGCCCTCAGAATACATCCCTACCCCTTCCTGATTACAGTCCTCTTTTAAAATTTTGATATACATTACCAAATTATGCCCCCAGAAATGTGGAATTCATTTACACTCCTGCAAGCAGTACATCAGGTGTTTTCAATTTCCGTTTCTGACTCTGGTAGATTAACAAGTTGCTTCCAAGAGAAATAAAAATGGGTATAATTAATTATTTGACGTCTTGGTATAGGCTTCTTTTGTGATTACCCTGTGATAATGATAAGTGAAT
>NW_028061260.1:0-395 GCF_054177405.1 Leptonychotes weddellii
CACGTTCTGCATGGAGCACTGGGTGTTGTGCACGAACAATGAATCATGGAACACTTCATCTAGAACTAATGATGTAATGTATGGGGATTAACATAAGAATAAAAAAAAATTTTTTTAATCCTTTCTTTACAGGTTACCTAGACCACTTTTGACTAAGAAAACTGTAGAAAGTTAGTAACTGCCACAAGCAGATGCCAAGCCGCGGCACATGTCAATTTTCCAGAGTCCTGCTTTGCGGGGTGTCCAAATGCGCTGCTCCGGGTCTCTGTTCACACTCGCTGGAATCAGTCATGGCAGAGTTTAGTCCACAGGTTGCTTCTCCCTGGATTTCTTTGCAAACTCTTCAGCGTTCTTACAGAATTTTTTATGGTCCTTAGAGTGTTCTTCAGCTAGGT
>NW_028061261.1:0-395 GCF_054177405.1 Leptonychotes weddellii
GCCTGGGTGGCTCAGTCGGTTAAGGGACTGCCTTTGGCTCAGGTCATGATCCTGGAGTACCGGGATCGAGTCCCGCATCGGGCTCCCTGCTCGGCAGGGAGTCTGCTTCTCCCTCTGACCCTCTTCCCTCTGTGCTGTCTGTCTCTCATTCTCTCTCTCTCAAATAAATAAAATCTTTAAAAAAAAAAAAAAAAAGCAGAACAAAGGTGAGTTCTGGCTATTATACTTCATCAAACTATACAATTTTTAAATTATAAGCAAAGTGTAGTCGTGTGTTCAAGCCCCGTGCTGGGTTCCACGCTGGATGTGGAGCTTACTTAAAAAAAAAAAAAAATTATAAGCAAAGCCTTACCAAATCAGTATACCAGATATTCCAAAAGAATGGGGTCATTATA
>NW_028061262.1:0-395 GCF_054177405.1 Leptonychotes weddellii
CCGCTGCTCTATCACTTGCCAGAAGCGGCCAATGGAGGCCCCCTCCCCCGCCGTCTATCTTCCCAAATATCGCCTCGGATTCACTTCTCCGCATGTCCTACCTTCCAGAAAATGGTCACTTTTCTGTTCAGAGAGTTGCTGCTATTCTTTTCTTTGATCTCCTGTTGAGTTTGTAGGTGTTCAGAATGGTTTGATCCCTATCCAGCTGAATTCCTGGGACCAGATGACATTAGGTCTCCTACTTCTCCGCCATCTTGCTCCTCCCCCGATTACCATAGACTCTTTCCAGAATCCACTGTGTTATCAAGAAGATAATATGGTGTGGATAAATACTTGATCATTACCACTGAACCAAATGTGCTATTAAAATATTTAATATCATGTTGTATATAAAA
>NW_028061263.1:0-395 GCF_054177405.1 Leptonychotes weddellii
TCTGGACTTTCTATTTTGCTTCACTGAACTGTTTCGTCATGTGTCAATACCACGTTGTTCTATAAATGGTTCAATGATGACTCTTAAAAATAGAAAACAGGGCGCCTGGGTGGCTCAGTCGTTAAGCGTCTGCCTTCAGCTCAGGTCATGATCCTGGGGTCCTGGGATCGAGTCCCACATCGGGCTCCCTGCTCAGCAGACAGTGCAATATTGGTTTCAGGAGTAGAATTCAGTGATTCATCACTTACATACAACATCCGCTGCTCATCATAAGAGGTGCCCCCCTTATGCCCATCCCCCACCTAGCCCATCCCCCACCCACCACCCTCCATCAGCCCTCGGTTTGTTTTCTATTTTTTTTTTTTAAGATTTTATTTATTTATTTGACAGAGAGA
>NW_028061264.1:0-395 GCF_054177405.1 Leptonychotes weddellii
TTTTTTTAAAGATTTTATTTATTTATTTGAGACAGAGAGAATGAGAGAGAGAGAGCACATGAGAGGGGGGAGGGTCAGAGGCAGAAGCAGGCTCCCTGCCGAGCAGGGAGCCCGATGCGGGACTCGATCCAGGGACTCCAGGATCATGACCTGAGCCGAAGGCAGTCGCTTAACCAACTGAGCCACCCAGGCGCCCTACATTTTAAATATCTTACAATTTTGTCAATTATGCCTCAATAAAGCTAAAAAAAATTCCAACAATCAGCGAATCAATATACAGTAAAAACATGTATATGTAATAATCCAGGACAATTTCTGAGGTAAATGCATTTGGTCCTCTAACAACCTTATAAAGTGGGGAAAAAAATTAGTAATTTCCTCATTTTTAAGATGAG
>NW_028061265.1:0-8376 GCF_054177405.1 Leptonychotes weddellii
TTTTTTTTTAAAGATTTTTTATTTATTTATTTGACAGAGAGAGACATAGCGAGAGCAGGAACACAAGCAGGGGGAGTGGGAGAGGGAGAAGCAGGCTTCCCGCTGAGCAGGGAGCCCGATGCGGGACTCGATCCCAGGACCCTGGGATCATGACCTGAGCCGAAGGCAGACGCTTAACGACTGAGCCACCCAGGTGCCCGGTAATATTCTTCTTGATGGGTTTAAAAGAGTGACTCCGTCTCTGCCCAGCATTTTGCAGGGTTAGTTACTTTAGAAACTTTAGTTACTTTAAGATTTTATTTATTTATTTATTTGAGAGAGAGAGCGCGCGAGAGAGCACGAGCCAGAGTATCGGGTGGGGGCAGAGAATCTCAAGCAGACTCCCCGCTGAGCTCAGAGCCCGACTTGGGGCTTGATCTCATGACCACGAGATCATGACCTGAGCTGAAACCAAGAGTCAGATGTTCAACTGACTGAGCCACCCAGGTGCCCCCAGAAGCTTTAGTTACTTTAGAAAAAGAGCAATTTCTGAAACCTCTGGCCCGGGCCTCTGGGTTTGTGACTAAATCAATGAGGTGGACTCAGGTTATGGAAATGATTTAAAAGCCTCCTCTTGCATAAAACACCTCCTCCTCTTGTGTCCATTTTAGTGTCTGCTTTTACACACATCTTGGTGGTAATTGATTTGGTCTAAATAATTTGGTCTAAATAATTTCCCTGTCATAATCACCATTCATGTGAAGCTCTCAAGAACGAAGAAAGGTCAGTGAAAACAGTTCCAGCTATGGGCTAGTTGCTATTATCTGTCAGCAGGCACTTGGATTCCCCAACTGGTTACCCTCTGGTCTATGTTACTCTTCTTGATGCTGTTTGTAACATAATCCAGCCTCTCTAAGTGGCTATTCATTAGATGGTGAACAAATATAACCCTATCAGATGCTAATCTAAGTTTTTCCCAAGGAAATCACAAAATGCCTTTTATGGGGTCATTTCAATGAATTACATTGATAATAAGCAGTGAGATGTACAAATATATATATATATCTAATGATTGCCTTGATTCACACTGAATATAGCAACTCGATATTCCAAAGTTTGCTAAATCAAATGGTAAGTGTTTCAGTGGTTTAATTCACCAAGTTTCTTTCTTAACAAGAAACAGACAATGGTGGCTGGGAAGAATGCTAACCAAATGGTCCCTTCCAGCCTACTTAGAACAGAGGGAACAGCATGAAGCAGACAGAAGATCCTCGAACATGTTGCACTTTAAAGCAAAAGCCTACGTAGCTCACCCATTCCAAATCATACACCAAATTCTTCTCTCAGCATATACTTAAAATGAGATTCAAATCTGACTGTACCGCTTTTGCAAGCTTCACACCATGCTCGTAAGTGAGAGGTTTCTCTTTCATATACAGCAAACGGGCCAAGGTTTTGGGGTCATCGCGAAGATCAATCTGGCAAAAAAAAAAAAATACACATGTGATAAATTCACTTTTTTTTTTTTACCTAACCAGCGATTTTAACTGTGATTTTAAACCACCATATGGTAGAGATTCCACCCCCTCCCTTAAGATCTATGAAGTTGCTTACTTTTCTTTAAGGAGGCACATACACATGCCCACGTTACATCTAAAAAAGTAAAGTGATTTCTTTGTAAATATAAACATCAGTCTTTCCATGTGCTTTCTTCTTCAAAAGCAAGTCCCCCGGGAAGCTGAGGACTTAATGCCAATAATCCCGTGGTTTGTCTCAGGCATTTTTGAAATTTCCTATTTATTTTAATTTTTAAATTTTATTTTAAAGATTTTATTTATTTATTTGAGAGAGAGAGAATGAGAGACAGAGAGCATGAGAGGGAGGAGGGTCAGAGGGAGAAGCAGACCCCCAGCTGAGCAGGGAACCCGATGCGGGACTTGATCCCGGGACTCCAGGATCATGACCTGAGCCGAAGGCAGTCGCTTAACCAACTGAGCCACCCAGGCGCCCTTGAAATTTCCTATTTATTTTTAGATCCCACTTATAGGAGATGCATGATGATCGATCAGTCTTATTACCTTACAGTGATGCCTCATTTGATCCCAAATTATATTACTCATTTCTTAATAGTCTATTTCTTGGCTCTGAATACATCTTTGTCTTTACCCTCACCAGGATAAAGATTTGCCTCCTGTGAGGATATTCCAAGGAATGTCACTATAGGCTCTGAAGGCACATCCTAAAAAGGAATTCCCAAAGGGTCTGCTCAAGGAATAAGCATTAATCTTTTCAAAGGCGGAACTACTTTGAAAATGGCATATATGTTTGGATTAGTTTTGATAATTTAATTAAATATTTTAGTTGCTTTAAAATCTCACCATGTGTGTGAACCTATGCATACATGAATGGGTGTAAATGTGGGCTTGAATTTTAAGGAAAAGCCAATATATTCATATATGAGAGTTCCATTTATAAGCACATTGCTCATCTTTTCTAATTTGTGGGGTTTTTTTTTCTTTTTTGGTCTCGATTGTTCAATGTAGTGCCCACAATTGTAAAATCGGCTCAAATTGCACAAAGATGTTTAGGTCCTGTCACATATTTTGGCCAATATGGCCAAACGTTATCATCTGGAGTTAAGGTAAAAGACTGCATTTAAACAGTTATCTTTCAGAGTCGAAGCACTAACTATATTCTGATTTTTGGATGTGTTAATTATCTGTCCATATCTTCTCTAGGAAGTACTTTTCTTTTATTATTTTTAAAAATTTCTCTTTGTTAAACAGAATATAAAATGAGAAATAGAAAGCAGGAGCATATGAAACAGATAACAATAAAACCCGTCAGTATTACTACGTTTCTGTGTCTTTGGATAGTAATTTAGGTTTTAACGTAGAGAAGAACACAATCCTTTCAAAACTATAAAAAGTAGGAAAAATCTCAAAACATTTGTGCAATTGGCTTACTGTTGGAAATTCAAATTATAGAACTTCATTAGCTTTCAAAAGACTTCAAAGCCTTTGACAATCACAGGTTTGTTTACATCCGTTTTTAACCTCTTTCCTAAGATCCAGAAGACTAAGAGGTTTATTTATTTATTTATTTTAAAGATTTTTATTTATTTATTTGACAGAGAGAGACACAGCGAGAGAGGGAACACAAGCAGGGGGAGTGGGAGAGGGAGAAGCAGGCTCCCTGAAGAGCAGGGAGCCCGATGCGGGACTCCATCCCAGGACCCTGGGATCATGACCTGAGCTGAAGGCAGTCGCTTAACCAACTGAGCCACCCAGGCGCCCAAGACTAAGAGGTTTAAAGGGAACAGAGAAGAGTGAATTTCTGTCTTCCTTCTCCAGTGGTGTTAAGGAGTTCCTGTCATAATGTGCCCATTCTGACTACTGGGGTCATTTTGACATTCACACCTATTTTGTGACTTCCAAACAATTGTAGATTTCAGATATAAAAAATATTAGACAATAAGTGTGATTGACATTCCCACCTCATTCCTCCCGCTCAGGGCTGGAGAAGGGCGTCTACTTCGAAATGTACTTTGTTATTTAAAAATAAAAAGCAGAGAGATCAATTTTTAAAGACCACATCAAAACCCGCTGCTTCATATTAAATAGCTCTATTGTTTTTTCGACCACGGGATAAATAATCATGCAGATCTTAAGAACGGCTGTTTATCGGATTGATATATCTGAGACACTCTTCTCTCGTGTTGGTGAAATAGATGTTCAGGAGACATCTAAAGGGTCTTTCCTTTTTTGCTGCCCTCCCGCCCTGCCCACCCTGCCCGCCATCGCTGCCTCTAACCTGGGTCCCTATGAGGACGTAAGGCACATGAGGCATGCAGTCCTTCAGCTCTGGAACCCATTCCTCCTGGACGTTGTGGTAAGAGGCAGGATTCACGACAGAGAAGCAGATCAAAAACACATCGGTGTTGGGGTAGGAGAGCGGCCTCAGCTGGTTGTAGTCCTCCTGCGGGAAGGGCAAAGAGTTTGTACAGCTTAGGAAAAGGCGGGTCCCCTGTGGTTGAGTGTCCTGGGCAAGACGTCACTGAAGCGCCCTGTTGCCTGGTTCCTTCCCAGCCCTGGGATCTGCTGGTTCCCTCCAGGTATTACCAGAAATAAGGGAGGCTTCAGTCAGGAAAACACCTTTTTTGTTGTGTATAGAGATTGTAAATTGCCCCCTTTTAAAGAAGAACTTAAAAAGAAAAATTTTTAGCAGCTTTAGTGAGATAATTTACATACTATAAAGTTCACCCTTTGAATGTATATAATTCAATAAGTATTGTGGCCATTCCCAGTCGCACTGGAATTATGTCCTATTGAATAGGATTTTAAATTAGCACACCACTGACCAAGGCACAGCAGTTCTCTTCTTATACAATTTTTAAAAGTTGCATGCAAATTTAATTTAGAATAAGCTAGCTATAAAGGTAAAACAAAGAGTTGTTGCCAAATCGGACACCACAATTTTGTAGAAATAATATTGTGTGAGGGTTTAGAGTTCAGAATTTGGGATTTCCTTCTACCTAGAGGCCATAGTGTGGCCTAGTAAATAAAATACTAGATTAATTATTCTTTTCCCCACTTTTCAGATCAGAATATGCTCTGGTCGAAGAGTTCCTGGTTACATAAGATGTTTATGTATATGCTGTTTTAGTGGAAGATGATAAAGACAAAGTAAAACATTGGATCATCTCAACTTTGGGAAAATGTCAGCAAGTATCTTTTGTATGTGAAGTGTTTCAGGAGGTTCCAAGGTAAATCTGCTATCTCAATATAACATTTTATATGTTCATCAAATTTAGTAACACATAAGCCAAAAGTAGTTTTATGTGTGTGTATACTTACACTGTATAAGTATATACCATGTACACATACATGTCTGCACACACCACAATTGACGTACCGGTCATACACACCATGCATTCTTCATATAGGCACACACACTGTGTCCGTGCACACGCTATCCACACACAGGGCAAAGAAACCTGTGTGTCCACACTGACCACATACATAGACATGGGCAACATATCAATTCATTTTTCAGGCTCTTGACTAATCTTCCTAACATTTAAAAAAATGATAAAACCCATATATGTTTATTGCAAAAATTCAAACATCACCTAGAGTGATACAGAAGAAGTGAAAGCTTGTTTTCACCCTCTGTGTGATCTCTACTAGTTTTTCCTCTCTTTCCAGAGGGAGCCATGATTTAAGAGTATCCTTCCAAATTTTATATATTTATTTACAGATATAATAGACATGTATTTAGTTTAAAAAAGATAAATTGATTGCATAGTTCATATTGTTGTGCCACTTGATTTTTTAAACTTGCTATGTCACGGATATTTAAAAATATCAACTTTGCTATCTTTCTGATGACTCTCAGGATGTCTTTATAAAAAGGGAGGACATATGTACATGAACACATGTGACTGGAAGGAAGTCCCTGGTGGGTGGGCATGAGCTGATTTACTGTTGAGCTACTCCAAGTACCCAGCCCGCAGGGACTCAGCACACGAGGCTGCAGCTATTGCCACTGCTAATCCTACTAAAATCTAAGCGAAGTTTTTTATTTTTATTTTTATTTATTTATTTATTTTTAAAGATTTTATTTATTTGTTTGACACACAGAGAGAGAGAGAGGAATCACAAGTAGGCAGAGTGGCAGGGAATGGCAGAGGGAGAAGCAGGCTCCCCGCTGAGTAGGGAGCCCGATGCGGGGCTCGATCCCAGGACCCTGGGATCATGACCTGAGCCGAAGGCAGACACTTAACGGCTGAGCCACCCAGGTGCCCTAAGCAAAGGTTTTTAATTATCTAAACAAAATCAGTATGAGATGGCAAGGATGCTGAAAAATCCTAAGTCCTAAAAAGTAAACTAAAAGAATAAAAAATCAGTTATAGTGGCTCATTGATCATATTTCTATTAAGCCAATAATCGGAGTTGGGGGCACTGCTGAATAAACGCTGGTCATACTGGGCTGTTGGGCTGGGCCTACAGGTTGCGTATCGGCTAAATTGTTCCCCGTGTGTGTGTGTGTGTGTGTGTGTGTGTGTGTATGTGGTGCTGGTGGTGACAAGGCAGTGGGGAAGTGGACAGCTCATTTCTTGTCACTATCCCCTCCACTTTACACAAGAACCCTGTAACCAAGCCTTCTTGCCCACGGTCTCTTCACTGCTCTCCTTTCTCTCTGGGGCTTTCCCTTAGGGAGCAGCTGTGAGGCTGACAAGCTAAGAACTCTCCTTCCCAGGCCATAACTTACAGCTGTTCATGATACCACCTGCCCTCTGCCACTTCATCCTCCCATCTGGATTGTGATAAATGGAGCAGGGACCATGCTGTTTTTTTCCTCATGCCCTAGTTATACTCTGTCCACAGCACACATTCCATAAATGCCGCTCACAGATTGGGGCAGTGACCTGCAAATGAACACATGGCTTTCTGTTGGTCATTTATGGCAGAGTTTTCATTAGAATCACCAGGGGAACTTTTAAGTCCATCCTGACACCCTGCTAGCCAACTACCTACCTCTCTCCCCACACTCCAGACCCAATTAAATCAGTTTTTGGAGAGTGGGCCGGGGTATTGGGGCATTCTGGTATCATGGGCTTGGAATTGACGTGGAATTGAGAATAACTGATTTGCATCATCCTTATCTTCATCATCACTGAGGTTGCATCAGGGGCTTAGCATGAAGGGTCAGGCCTTGTTTCAGGCACTTACATTCATTACCTTGTTGAATCTTCACCATAGCACTGGAGAGATGGTAGCATCCACATCTTTATTTCATAGAAGAGGAAGTTAAGTTTTAGAGAAGTTCGATAATGATCTATTAAATACTGGGATGGGCTATTTAGCCCAAATCCAGCTGTAGCTCTTAATTGTGAGAACATTATTTGCTTCATCTCAGAACTTTAAGTGACAGATTAAGCATTTTTTTTTTTTTTTTGGAAAATTCAGTTATCTGGGAATCTTAATGCAAATGCTTACTTAACCGAGGAATCTAAGAAACGTTGGACCTTCCAGGTTTAGTATCTATTTCATGGCCTGCAATTGCTAGTAATTACCACCAGATGGCAGTAGACACTGCATATTTAAAACCTCAAAGCCAAAAACCAAAAACTGCACAATCAGACGTGTCACAACTAAATAAGGTAGGAACAAATAACTAGTGGTCTGAAAGGATCATGTTTATTTGATTCTATACCCAGAAGCTATCAAAGCAATCCTGCTCCCATTCTGGAAGAGTTAGGAAGACCACGAGTTGCTGTGGGGGCCTGTAGGTGGAGTGTGAGAGGAGCTTGGGTTTTTGATCATTTACTCCTGGCAGGGTAGCCAGGGCCCTCCAGCTGAGCGACTTGCGACTTTGTCCTTCACTGGGCTTTATCTTGCTCCGTATTCTGGATACCTCTTCCGTAGAAGCCTTAGTTCTGCTGTGTAACTCCATTCAGAAAGATGGATTAATTGTCTCCTGCACTGTTAAAGATGCTATATGAAGCCTAGAATATGAATAAGAATTGACTCTCCACTTGGGGGAAAGAAAATGAAAATATAGAAAGAACTCAGTTTATTTGGAAGTGAGGTAGGCCAAATTTCTCTTGCTCTTTGTTAGCTCTGTGATAAGGTAGAATATTTATTTGACTGGATCAGAAAAGCACAGAGCAGGACAGGAAGAGGTTTTAGAGATCGGTTAGTGCAGGAGCTCCCCAAGTGTGGTCCCCACCTGGCAGCTTTGGCCTGGGAGTATGTAAGGAATGCACATTCTCAGGCCCTTCCCTGCCCTCCTGCGGCTGCGGCCCTGGGAAGGGGGGGCACCATCTGTGTTGCAAGCTCTCCGGGTGACCGTGCTGCAATTCAAATGTCACAACTACAGGTTACTGTACTTCCTGGTCCCCTCAGCTGATTTCATAGTTGAAGAAGCCAGACTCTAGACAGACTGAGTGATTTATTCAGGACCACAGAGCAAACACACCTCTACAGAAGGCTCGCACGTAGGCTGGCAGGACTCCTGTCGCCCCCCTTAGCCACAGGCTGCAGTGATGACACGTGGCAGGGGCTTCCGAATGTATAAGGGGAAACGTCCTCTTGAGAGTGAGGGCTGGGCGGTGGGAGGTTGGGGGGGGGGGATTGAATTTGTACCAGCTGATACGTTTTCCCAAACAGGGCATATTTTGAGCCTAGGTTGGATGACCACAGGTGGAGATGCTGTAAAGGAGCTATGAGAAATGGAGAATTCGTCTAGCTGGTAGTTGAGGCCCCTTACAATGTTGAGACTGAGAATGGAAGACCGGGGCTTGAATATTTCTAGAGGAGACAGTGTGTCAATCTAAAATTGAGACTTGAGTGGGGTTTGGAGGGCTAAAATGGACAAGGGGTTTGGGGGGGG
>NW_028061266.1:0-395 GCF_054177405.1 Leptonychotes weddellii
CGCCTGGGTGGCTCAGTTGGTTAAGCGACTGCCTTCGGCTCAGGTCATGATCCTGGAGTCCCTGGATCGAGTCCCGCATCGGGCTCCCTGCTTGGCAGGGAGTCTGCTTCTCCCTCTGACCCTCCTCCCTCTCACGCTCTCTGTCTCTCATTCTCTCTGTCTCAAATAAATAAATAAAATCTTTAAAAAAAAAAAAAAGATTTTATTGGACAGAGAGAGACACAGCGAGAGAGGGAACACAAGCAGGGGGAGTGGGAGAGGGAGAAGCAGGCTTCCTGCCATGCAGGGAGCCCAATATGGGTCTCAATCCCAGGCCCTGGGATCATGACCTGAGCCGAAGGCAGACGCTTAACGGCTGAGCCACCCAGGCGCCCCTGGCCCCAGATCTTAACGGC
>NW_028061267.1:0-395 GCF_054177405.1 Leptonychotes weddellii
GGGTTGGGGGGGGCATTTTAATAAAATGTCTGGTTCCTTTCATTTTGTGCCGGGCAGTGCGTCAAGGGAGGAAGAAGAAAAGAGTAGGTGTTGAGTTTGTGGAGACTGAGAAAAGGAAAGTCAGGAAGGCTTGGGGCCCGCCGTCCAGGAAGGGCAGTAAGGATACAGAAGATAAGGCAGGCAGAGCCCGCCCAGTGCCGGGGGTGAGCCTGCAGCAGCCATGAGGACGAAGTAGAAAAATCCAAGTGAAATGAAAAAGGTCAGGGCACCAGCCTCCAGAAGAGAGCTTGACCAAAAATCAGGTAAGAGTTCTTACCGGCTCTCTGGCCTCAGGTGGGGGTTGGCATGACCCTTTCAAGGGGAAGATGTGGAGGCAAATTCTGGTTCCAGGTTGG
>NW_028061268.1:0-395 GCF_054177405.1 Leptonychotes weddellii
CAGAGCTTATTCAGATTTCAAGTTTTATGTGCACTCATTTGTGTGTGTGTGTTGCTCTCTGAATATTTATCTTACATGTAGATTTGTGTATCCACCACCCCAATGACGTTACAGGGCTGTTCCATCACCAAAAAGTCTCCCTCTTACTATTCTTTTATAGGCACAGTATGTAGCTTGTCTCTTATTATCTCAGGGTTTTTCAGCAGAGCACACAGTTTTGTTTTGTTTTTGACAAGGCCAATTTATCCTTTTATCCTTTTATGGGTTGTGACTTTGGCATCAAGTTTGAAAAATCTTCACCTAGCCCTAAGTCCCTAGGATTTTCTCCAAGTATTTACTTTTTTGTTTTACATTTAACTATATAGTTTTATGTTTTATATTTATAATGTAAATCC
>NW_028061269.1:0-395 GCF_054177405.1 Leptonychotes weddellii
CTGCAGACACACTGCTCCATCCTGCACCCCCTCTTCCTGCTTTCCTGAGTCTGGTCTTCTCCACCTGAGCCCCCGCCCCCAGCCAGCCCTGCTCCCAGAGGCCCCCACAGCCCCTCAGGCCCCAGAGCCCGCAGGTGTCCCAGGACTCCTGCTCAGTTACTGCCTCTCCCCACAGAGCCCCCTCCCTCCTGCAGCCTCACGGGCAGAGCAAACTGCCCACCGCCCACACTGGGCACAGGCAGGGCTCCACTGGGCAGCTCAGAGGGGAACCCTTGGGGCCCAGAGGGATCCTGCCAGACGCTGGGCTTGCTCTCTGCCGGTTCGTTGCCTCTAACCTGCACCGACGTTCATAATGCAAGGGAAGGACTGAATCCGCAGCCTGGGGTCCGGGCTCT
>NW_028061270.1:0-395 GCF_054177405.1 Leptonychotes weddellii
TCAGAAAAGCTCTCTTTGGGGGACGCCTGGGTGGCTCAGTTGGTTAAGTGCCTGCCTTCGGTTCAGGTCATGATCCCGGGGTCCTGGGATTGAGGCCCCACATCAGGCTCCCTGCTCAGCAGGGAGGCTGCTTCTCCCTCTGCCTGACACTCCCCTTGCTTGTATTCTCTCTCTCTGACAAATAAATAAATAAAATCTTCAAAAAAAAAAAAAGAAAGAAAGAAAAGCTCTGTTCTTTGAACATCAGTGACCCAGTCTGAACCTCTCAACAGAACCTTTTTCTTAAATTAGGGGTCCTGCTTCCCCTCTGTCTGACCTGGGTGGCTGCAGTCAGGAATCCAGAGAAATCTCTGAAAAAGATCTTTTACAAACTAAGCAAAAGCAATTTACGTGGT
>NW_028061271.1:0-395 GCF_054177405.1 Leptonychotes weddellii
ATCAGGCTTCAGAAAATGCTTGGGCATGTGTGAAGTTTTTTGGACTCCTCCTGGGATGGTACTTATGAGAACTGGGTCTGTAGGTTAGGGACTGCTGGAGTAGTGAGTGCTTAAGAATATGGTTCAGTCCCAGCTTTACCACTTGTGAGCTATTTGACTTTGGGTGGGTGAGTTATTTAATCTCTTTAAGACTTCAGTTTCCCCAAATGGGAACTGGCAGTAACCCCACCTGTTCTCCTAAGGTTGCTGTGAGGATTACAGATAATATAGGTAAAGCACTTGGCAGAGTCCTTGACACATGTTAGCACTCAATATGTGGTAGCAATTGTTGTTACCACTTTATATTACAATTATCTGTTTACTTAAGTCTCCTTGAAGATAGGCATTGTGTTTTT
>NW_028061272.1:0-395 GCF_054177405.1 Leptonychotes weddellii
ACAAGCCTCTCCCAGCCCACTTAGCTCCACAGGAACCAACCTAGCCTTGGCTACCAGTTCTAATCAACAATATAGGCTACCGAGGATACAGACTACATTTTCCAGCCTGTGTCACAGCTAAGGTCTGGGCAAAGGGATGAACTTTCAGAAAGTGTCCCTAAAATGAGTTTAGTCTTCCCTGCTTCCTCCTTTTGCTGACTGGAGTGCCAAAATGAGAGCCGATGGCCAGTGCTCAGAGAGTCATACTGAACGTGGATGAAACAGCAAGGATGGCAAACATGGGCCCCTGATGTCCCCATACCTGGGCTGCTCACTCCAAAGTCTTTTACGAGAGAGAGAGAGAGAACTTTCTATCTTTGGAAAGCCACTTTGGGGGGCTTACTTGCTTTTGTTTC
>NW_028061273.1:0-395 GCF_054177405.1 Leptonychotes weddellii
CTGTATCTAGGGATTTATTTGTTTTAAAAAATAGAAGTAAGGTAGGTATGGGAATGTTTTTAACAACCAAAGGAATCGACCTGAAGATGATAACCTGGAATGACAGTTCTCTAATTTTAAAGCCTACAGTCTGAGCTTGTAATGGGCAAAGGCATATTCATTCAAGACTTTTGTAAGAAGTGCATACACTATCCAAATACCTAAACATTGCTGAAGGAAAACTGAGTGCCTCTCTTATATACAAAGCAGATGAAGACCAGAAGCAAGTAGAACTTGTCCCACAAACCGAAGCAGATTTCCATGCCAAGAATTAGCAAGTTTCGTAGGCAGGTAATGCTGCCCGTGGAGTATGGTTATAGTTCTCGAGCTGGGGGCTGGGGGGGGGGCACACGAAG
>NW_028061274.1:0-395 GCF_054177405.1 Leptonychotes weddellii
ACAAATGTGTGAACAGCATTTACAAAAAATTTAGATTACAAGTTAGCCCTAATATCCCAAATTCAAGTAGACAACAAAACACAAACCTTTGTACCTCGATCAAAACCCACAGTACATTAGAAAATAAAACACAGTGAAGTCAACATTTTAATTTTATTCATCAAAAATTCATTGTGTAAGTGGCAACCCTGGAAAAGGGAATCTCAACTCAGGGGCAAAGGCAGGCCGGCCCTTTTGAGGGAGAAGGGGCCCTGGAATCAAGGGCCAACAGCAGGTTAAGTGTTGGGTGGTGGAGCCTTGGGGAGAGGAAGTTTCAAAACTCAGGACATTGGTTGCTGGCTCACAAAACTTGGAAACCTCACAGGTAACTGCGGGGCAGGCAGCCCATTTAGGAC
>NW_028061275.1:0-395 GCF_054177405.1 Leptonychotes weddellii
AACCCCCCCCTTGTTACTGTATTGGAGAAAGAGTCTTTAAGTAGGTGATTAAGGTTAAATGAGGTATAGGGTGTGGCTCTGATAGAACTGGAGTCCTTATAGAAGAGGAAGCGACACCAGAAATCAATCTCTCTCCATCATGTGAGAACATATTGAAAAGGTGGACGTCTGCAAGCCAGGAAGAGAGCTCTCACCAGAAACAGAATGCTGATCTTGGATTTTTCATCCTCTAAATATGTTAGAAAGTAAGTTTCTATTGTTGAAGCCATTCAACATTTTGTTCTGGCAGCCTGAGCAGACTAAAACAGATTAAAATATAATTGCCTTGTGAGAAGGGCAAACTAGACTGATTTCTCAGATTTTTTTTTTAAAAGATTTTATTTATTTGACAGGGA
>NW_028061276.1:0-8376 GCF_054177405.1 Leptonychotes weddellii
CCCCCCCACCCCCTCTAGAACCCTCAGTTTGTTTCTCAGAGTCCATAGTCTCTCATGGTTTGTCTCCCCCTCTGATTCCCCCCCCTTCATTTTTCTCTTCCTGCTATCTTCTTTTTTTTTTTTAACATATAATGTATTAGTTGTTTCAGAGGTACAGGTCTGTGATGCAACAGTCTTACACGATTCACAGCGTTCACCATAGCACATACCCTCCCCAATGTCTATTTTCTTCCCCTACCCCTGTATTTTTAGAATATACTGGGTAAGGAGAGCTTTCTCATTCTTTGTCTCTGTTTGCAAAGTGAAATAGGGAATGAAACAGTTTGTTAAGTAATTCAAGCACCGTCAGCCTCTTTCATGTGAAATGTCTAGTAAATTGATATAAATGATCTTTTGTTTTGAGTTATCATGATATTTGTCTTAGCTCTGCACAACATGTATTTGTACTCTTACATATAGCATACTCAATATGCATATGCTGGTATAACCAGCCACTGATCTTTCCCTTCTTCACCCTTGTCTCCCTCAATGTCACTCATATCTCTTTCCCAACATAGTATCTCCACATCGTGAGACTAAATTAAAGACGTTATAGAAAGGCATTCCTAGTTAAGCATAATGGAAAGACGACTCAAAACAAGTATTTGCTTATTTTTAAATTCATACCTTGAACAAACTAAAAGCTGAATAATAATGATAGAAATAGTAATGATTTCCGGTATTTTCTTATGTTATTTTCTTCAGATTGACACTCAATGAATCTTTATTCATGCAACGAAAATTGAACAATTGTCTACTCTGTACCGGGCACTGATGTTGGCCCTGGAGGTGCAGCAGTGTACAAAGCAGACCTAATACTCTGCCCACATGAAATTTGCTTTCCAGTGGGATAAGGCAGGCAAAAATAAGACACCGGATGATACGTTAGGAGGCAATGACTTCTATAAAGGAAGAGCGGATAGAGCACTGGGAGGCACATTATTTTAAATAAGAGGGTCAATGTACATCTCGCCAAGAAGACGGATGACATTTGAGCAGACTTGAAGGCATCTTCTTTTTCTTTTAAAGATTTATTTATTTGAGAGAGAGAGCACAAGTGGGAGGGACAGAGGGAAAGGAAGAGAGAATCTCCAGCACACTCTGCACTGAGCACAAAGCCTGACACAGGGCTTGATCTCATGACCCTGAGATCAAGACTTGAGCCAAAACCAAGAGCCAGACGCTTAACCAACTGAGCCACACAGGTACCCCTTGAAAGAGTCTTTAAATTTTTAACTTTAAGTTCAAAATTTGACATGAATTTCTTTCTTAAAATTTCAATTTTTATTACTTAAAGCATAGAAGGAAAAAAAAAGGGTGAATTTTTTATTAAAGAAAAATCTACCAAAGGAAAGGATATTTTATTTATCTTTGTTATCTCCAGGTGCTTCAGTGATATTCTTCTGCAGGTTTCTTCCTTTTACCATTCAGGCACATATCTAGCCCTTTTGCTAAATGGAGGGCCTGGGGGCATTTGCCCATGTATTTCTAGAGCCTAGTGTAGGATTTGGTACATGGTAGGAGCTCAGTGAGTTTTTGACCTGAATGTCTAAGCAGTCTTCTTGGCACATATATTTTTATTAAACACATAGGGACCATGTCATGATAGAGGTCCTTTACTTAGTAGAATTCATATTTACGTATCCTTCGGTTATTTTTCCTGACATTGTATGTACAGGCTTCTCTTCCTTAAGGTTTCCTTTGTACTTTCAGCATTCAAAGTATTAAAGGGCTCTGGCAGTAAGCACTTAAATTATCCCTTAATGTTACAATCTAATTCCTAGGCTATGGACCTCTTTCTACTAGAACGAGGCTACTAAAATATCTTACAGTAAGTCACAAGGTGATTTCTTTTGGACTCATTGGAATAAAATAGCATTTGGGGAACTATTAGCTAGAAGAGGGGATTCCAAATACTAGCTCTTTGTTCAGAGTTCCTCTATCAATTCATAGATAAGTCAATTGGCACTCATCATTTTAAACTCATCAGAGGCCCATGTAGTTAAGTGGAATATAAAGGGTACTATAGGCAATAAACAGATGCCTTGTAACAATATAATGTATAGTAAGAAAGAGGATTGGAAGATCTATAAAAGCTGCCAAAAAGAACAAAAAATATAATTAAAGGATCAAAAAGACATATTGAACACAGTCTCAGGGACTATTTCAGGCAACAGTAAATGTCTCCTCAAATATATCTTTAAAAGACTGAAAGCAAAGTAGAAATCTAGTCCCGTGGAGAGAGAAAGAAAAATGCCAAATAGAATTGTAGGAACAGGCTAACAAGAATTGGATTTGCTTATGTTAATTTTTACCTTTCCTTAAAATAATTAGATGGTGTCTAACCCAGAGATCAGACAATTTGAAATTCTTAGATAAGAAGAGAAAAGAAAAAAAAAAGTAAAAAAGTAAACATGATATTTTAGGCAGGGATGGCTTAGAGTAGGATAGATAAACTGGTGTAAAGAAAACAGTTGAAATTTGTAGTTCGCACTCGTTTTGCCAGGTAGGTACAGTTCTTTTAGGTTCTATCAAAGTTACATATTATTTAGGAAAATGTTTTCTTTCCTCCTTTCATTTTGTGAAAGCATGTAGGTTACACATGACTTCCTCAAGAACAGAAAATAATACTTTTAGGAGAAAATACTTTTTTGACAGTGAATTTTCATTACTTGGACCAAAGAGCTTCACCTAGTGAAACATGTTAGAGATACCTAGGGAATTTTCCCATTAAAAATATCCCTACTGAGAACGATCACTATAGACATTTGATTAGCTTGTAACAATCTTTAGCAATACACTGAACATTATCACTCTTAATCCCTAAAATCATCAACCTCTGTCCTAAATTGTAAGTAAACAAGAGTTGGCAAGTTAAAATAAAATGCAAAATAAGAAAATCATGCTATGAGAAGAAATGACATGCAAAGTTGATTTCCTGTATACAGAAGCAGAATTCAGAACTTGTCATCACTCATACTACGTTAATTACATATTGTGGTTTCCTTTGTTCTGAGTAAATCCAAAAGCTTTTTTTTTTAATTTAAATTTAATTTAGTTAACGTACACTGTATTATTAATTTCACGGATAGAATTTAGTGATTCATCAGTTGCAGATAACACCCAGTGCTCATTACATTAAGTGCCCTCCTTAATGCCCATCATCCAGTTACCCCAACACCCCACCCATCTCCTGTCCAGAAACCCTCAGTTTGTTCCCTATAGTTAAGAGTCCCTCTCTATTTTCATCTTATTTTATTTTTCTTCCCTTCCTCTATGTTCATCTGTTTTGTTTCTTAAATTCCAAAAGCTTTTTCAGTTTAGTTGCTGAGAAGATAAACCATAACTACTTAAAGTATCAAGCTTGAGATCTCGAACACTAGTTCCAAGGCTATACATAAAACAAAACTATCTCAAAGATTATTTGATAAGCCAAGTAAAGGACAAAATTCTTTTGGTTAACTCTGCCTGTGGACACACACATATGCACTCACACATAGAGACACATATAAAGTGTGCAGTTCAGCACTTTATCCAATCTTTCTCAGAAATATAAATTTGAAATCCATACATTGTGCCTCCGACTTAAAAAAAAGAACTTTCCTGTTGAGGTGAGTATCTTAAACATATCAATTTTAATAGGAAATACTAAATTATTTTGTGTGTAAATATAAGTTTATGTGTATGCATACCTACACATAAACAATATTTAGGCACAGGATATAGTGGTTTAAAGATGATCAAACACTACTTTATACATTAAAGAGCAATCATTCCAATGCCAAGAGATTTGTGTAGTTTGTACCTAAAAGAGGCATTGTATTTCTACAGAGAAGACTACTACAGAAAAATAATCAGGTTTTTCCATGTTAACATTGGAAAAGCTGAGTGCATATTGCAAAGCTAAAGGAGCGTAGTAACAAAGGTCTAGAAATCACTTACTGAGCTTCTGCCGTATACCAAGGTTGGTGTGTGTGTGTGTGTGTGTGTGTGTGTGTGTGTGTGTGTTTGGTGGGAGTGGGGGTGGATGGCAGGGTATGAAAGGATTAGGCACTGAGTCCAGTCCTAAAAATGTGAGAGAAAGAAAGTAGAGAATTCCTATGTTTCTCTTTAATGGCTGCACTTAATCTTTGTAGAAAGAAGAGCACACTGATCTCCCTTACTCCAACAATTTCAACTCCTGGCCGAATGTATTTCATATCCCTACCCATTCACCCTAACCCCTGAATATTCTAAAGGAAATGTCAGATATCATAGTATTTTTTTTAATTTATTTATTTGACAGAGAGATAGAGAGCACAAGTAGGCAGAGTGGCAGGCAGAGAGAAAGGGAGAAGCAGGCTCTCTGCTGAACAGGGAGCCCGATGCGGGGCTTGATCCCAGGACTCTGGGATCATGACCTGAGCCGAAGGCAGCTGCTTAACCGACTGAGCCACCTAGGCGCCCCATATCATAGTATTTTATCCTTAAGTATTTCACTATATATCTTTTTTAAAAAGGACTTTAAATATAAGCACAATGCCATCTTCAATCTTAAAAAATTTCACCAAAAATTAATAAAATTTCCTCAATTCATGCAGAGATGTTTTTCTTTATAGTTATTTTTAAAGACCATATTCCACTTATTTTGCCCTGTAGTTTTTGCAGAGTCTATATTTTGCCTCCCAAAGTGTAGTTTAACATATTTCTCTCTTCCCTGACTTTTATGGAAATTGAGATTTGACCTATATTGTTTCAACAGTAGAATTTAGTGTATTTTTGAAGAGTGGCTGATGCCTGCTTCTTAGAGAAGTTTCTCTCATTGTCCCTCTTCTTAGCCAAGAATTTTATAGAAGCTGTTCAAAGATTAGTATGGTGAAGTAATCAAATTCAGAATGCCTCGTACTCTAAAGAGAGAACCAGGCATGGATATAATTAACTCTACTAAAAAATATAATGTGATCTATTTTTAGATGTTTCATAGTACTTGCTTTTGTATCAGTATTAATAGAGTGATAAAGTTTCAACTTCTTTATGATCATAAAGCTGGTGTGGAGGGGCAGCCCTTGGGACAACTCCATCAAACACAAGAGCTCTCTGGAACACCATTTGATGGATAATCTTTAAGATTCCTTCTAGCTCTAAACTTCAGAGTGATGATGAGCTGTATGGTACAATACACAATGTTTTTGCAAACTCATGAACTTCCCTTAAAGCTATACTTGAGCAAAGCTATGGAATATTAAGGGGGAAAAGATAGACACACAGCATTTCAGCTCAACTGAAGTATTTCTGGATTGTCAATAATTCTACAAGTAGACTTAGAATAGACAATGTATCAACATGCTTCGGTTCCTCTTTCAAGCAAAACAAAATAAAACACCTGTCCGTGACAAGAGCCATACATCTGAAGAAAAGTGACAAGGAGCAGGGCAGAAACTCCAAATATAGGCAATATGGTTTCATCATATATACTAGACATTTATTTAATGAGTTTGTGTATTGTATCTTTGGACAGTTTTCAACTAGTTGTGCCTCATATTTTGTATTCTGCTAAGACTCACGCATCTGTTTCTTTAGTCACAGACAGCACACATTGTCCTGGAAGATGGAACTAAGATGAAAGGTTACTCCTTTGGCCATCCATCCTCTGTCGCTGGTGAAGTGGTTTTTAACACTGGCCTGGGAGGGTGAGTAATGCTCGTGCTCCAAGGTTTTCTTCTTCCACTGTGCAGAGGAATAGCTAGATGATCGTACTCACGGTGGGAAGCTGAAATCATCACATCATAATAAGACTACATATTGTCCTGACATTGCACTGTGCTTGTAAGTAGTCTATTCCAGCATAGATACAAACTCCTCCCTGCTGTGGTAAATGGAAGAGAACTTGGACACTGGTATTCCCCTGAAAATAAAGCATAACATTAATTCTAGAAACCTAGAGCCCGAGGACGCAGGTCATAGGAGATTACTAAATGGTTTCTGTCAGGGAAGGTATGGATCTGATTAAGGTAAAAATTGGAGCAAGGAAAAGGATGGATAGCACACTCCAGTGCCATCCCTTTAGCGAAGTTAAGAATCAACCTTTCACATCTGATATGAAGTACTATAAAGAGCTGAGAAAGTTCTTAGGTATTCTGTATAATTTCACACAAGAGTAAGAAAGGTGAAATAACAGATCCAATTATTGTCTTAAAGTAATCAAAGGGAGAGCAGGTTCATAGATCTGATATTTTCAAAATTTATCAATTGAGACCCAACTCAGTGTTTAAGATCTGCTAATAGATATACAGCAACAAAGATCAGAGCTGCTGCAGAAATCACGTAGCTGTTCTTATCAACCAACAAATGTTTGTTCACTGGGAACCAGGAGGCTGAAGTTCTGGTCTAATTTTCAATGATAATGGATTATGCGATATTGAGAAAATCACTTAACCTTTCTGAATCCTAGTTTCCACTATAAAAATGAGGGACCTGGATTAGATGGTAATTTATAGCTGGGATTAAAAATACCTATGAGTCCTTTAAAAAATATGACTGGGTCGTTTCAAGAGGTTTCCATTAGAGATTCAATGGACTAAACTTCTTTAGAGTATTTGATAAATTCTTTAGGAAAATTCAGTTAACCTTATAAAGACAAGGAGATGTTGGGTTAACTGATATTGAAGTTATCGACTGACCAAACTTCCATTATATTATTAATATACATTCTTCTCTAAACTCTTGGCTCTCTGTTTGAAACGAACAATATTAGGTGGGTTTTAAAATAGTTCCACTGGTGAGAACATTAAATTACTGCGTGTGAAAGCTGTTTACAAAGTTTTGCTTCACCAGGCAATTATTTAAGCTTTTCGACAGCACTAATTACTAGCTCTGTTAATATACCTGCCGACAAACAACTGTTTAATATAGATCAGAATGATGGAGGGCACTAGAGTTTTCTTCTCTGTGATGGATTATGGGTAATAAATCTTGTCACATCACAAAAGTCAAACAGGGCCTGATGGATTAATTTGCTTCTAACACTGCAGTTCTCTAGGACAAGCTGTATTTATTCATTTACCGGAGAGTATTATAAGCATATGTTTAAAGGGAACGGTTAGTTCTTTTATGGAGAGAAAGGGAAGTAAAATTAAATTAACTAAAGATTTTTTTTTTTAAGATTTTATTTATTTGACAGAGAGAGACACAGCGAGAGAGGGAACACAAGCAGGGGGAGTGGGAGAGGGAGAAGCAGACTCCCCGCTGAGCAGGGAGCCTGATGCGGGGCTCGATCCCAGGACCCTGGGATCATGACCTGAGCCGAAGGCAGACGCTTAACGACTGAGCCACCCAGGCACCCCCAAAGATGTTTTTGATGTAGGAAAAGGCATTCATTAATATTCATTCCACAGACCCTATTTTCCATTGAGAATTGTTGCTTTCATTCATTGTATGGCTCACCCAATAAGGTGGTTGATAATTAAAGGGGTTATTTTGTTTTTCATTTTCAAGAAATGCACTTATATTGTGTGTAAGCCTTGGTTAAAAAATTATCAGTTCCTGACAGGTGAGAGGCATCTGAGAAATTAGCTGATGGAGGTGTGGATAAATATTACAGCACTCTAGTCACCTCAGGGGTTGCTGAGCTGAAAGACTAAGTGTTTTGTTGACAAAGGTAGTTCTGGGAGGAGTTTGTCAGGATGGGGTTGAAGAATTTATGTTGTCTACTGCCTGAGTTGAACTTTATTGGTTTCAAGGTTGTTGATTCTGTCCCCCTCAGCACCTAAATTCATTATCAGTAGTAATCCATAAGAAAGATTTGGTTTAACTCTTTCTGCGGAAAGTGAAAATGTGAGCAGGGGGGTAGGGGCATAAGGGGGTGGGGGGATATCTCATTTGCACTGTATACCAGTGCATGGAATAGTTAAAGATAACTCCTGGTATTTACTGGAATAATGTTTCTTAATATTAAGAATAAGAGTGATATATATGCATACATATATATATCATAAAATTGAGAATATAGGTGTTTTTAACTTTAAAATGAAGACCTAATGCATTTCTCCCTAATTCTACATCAGTACTTTAAAATAGTTATTTGGAATCTTTTTTTTTTTTAAAGATTTTTATTTATTTATTTGTCAGAGAGAGAGAGAGAGATCACAAGCAGGGGGAGCAGCAGAGGGAAAGGGAGAAGCAGGCTCCTCACTGAGCAAGGAGCCCGATGTGGGACTTGATCCCAGGACCCTGGGATCATGACCTGAGCCAAAGGCAGATGCTTAGCGATTGAGCCACCCAGGCATCCCTGGAATCTTTTGATTTAGAAGTCAGAAGTGCTTCAGGTCAATTTTTGTGGGATTGACTTTTTTTCTAAGT
>NW_028061277.1:0-395 GCF_054177405.1 Leptonychotes weddellii
GGGTATGCGGGGACCTGACGCTATTTCTGTAACTCTTCTATAAGTCTAAAATCAGTTAAAAATAAAAAGTTACAAGAAAAAAAAGAAACTTGCCAGCTCTCTAACAGTTGGTACGCGGGCAACCCGAGTTACCAACCAGGCAATCTGGTCCCAGAGCACATGCTCTTATTAGCCGCTTCCCCAAACCGCCTTTTACCAGGAGGACACCATGCCAGCCATGGACGCTGCTTCATCAAACATGCACCTTTCAGGGGAATTTTGTTTTGCTCTGAAAATAATCATAACTTAGAGACATGTGTTTCCACGAGGTAAGAAAAGGCTCATTTGCCACTCATTACACACACACACACACACACACACACAGCTACGTAGAAACCAGTGTTCTCGACCGGGGG
>NW_028061278.1:0-395 GCF_054177405.1 Leptonychotes weddellii
ACAACCATACTCACTTTAGGGTGACTGTTGAGTTTTTAGCGCTGAAAGTCCTGCATCCCAGGAAACCCCTCAGTCTGGGGCAAACTGGATGGTTGTCACTGTGTTGGTACTGTTGTTACCATCCCGATTTTGCAGAAAAGGAAACCAAGGCATGAAAAAGTTAAGTAAGTTGCCCCAAATTACTCAGCTAGTAACTGGCGGAGGCAAGATTTCCATCTAGGAAGGCTGCTGCAGAATCTACCTGCTTCACTACTGTATTAGTTTGCTAGGGCAGCAATAATAAAGTACCACAGACGGGGGAGGGGGATTCTTAAACAACAGAAATTTATTTTCTTACACTTCTAGAGGCTAGATGTCCAAGATCAAAGTCTCAGCAGGGTTGATTTCTTCAGAGG
>NW_028061279.1:0-395 GCF_054177405.1 Leptonychotes weddellii
GATATAGTCATGGAGCCAAATCTTGTCTTTCCACACAACTTATTAATTAGGGACCCACAGGATCATAAACACAAAACCCTTACCTTCTGCCACAGTTACCACCACCCAGCAGACCAACAGCCAGTAGGAGAAGCAGAGTCTGCGAGCCATGACTTCCACCCTGCACAGTCTCTGCCCCGGACCCAAGGTTGCTTTAAAGGGGGGGGGTCGGTGAGTCACCCACAGCCTGATTCAGGTAATTTGCATTTGCATAGTGGACCACAGGGATGGGGCCTGCGGTGTGAGGGTGAGAAATCAGCAAGGAAATTCCAGACAGTATTTATCAACCAGAAGCTTCTTGCAATGACAGCCAAACATCATTCCTCTGTCCTTGGAGTCAGATTGTGGAGAACCGC
>NW_028061280.1:0-395 GCF_054177405.1 Leptonychotes weddellii
CGCCTGGGTGGCTCAGTTGGTTAAGCGACTGCCTTCGGCTCAGGTCATGATCCTGGAGTCCCGGGATCGAGTCCCGCATCGGCCTCCCCGCTCGGCGGGGTGTCTGCTTCTCCCTCTGACCCTCCTCCCTCTCATGCTCTCTGTCTCTCATTCTCTCTCTCTCAAATAAATAAATAAAATCTTTAAAAAAAAAAAAAAAAGAAATGAAAACATGTCCACAAAAAGACTTGCACATGAATGTTAACAGCAGCATTATTCATAATAACCAGAGCAGAAACAACCCAAATGTCCATCAACTGATGAATGGATAAATAAAATGTATTATCCATATAACGTAATATTATTCAGTAATATATGGTTGATAACGGGGACCAGCTGAAAGAAAATTCTATCTA
>NW_028061281.1:0-395 GCF_054177405.1 Leptonychotes weddellii
GCTCAGATACGGGACTTGTTCAAGACCCTATTGCTAGTGGGTCCGTTGGCTGCCTGCTAGCTGCATCAGGGAGGTCTGAAGGCAGGGTTAGCAGGATGTGTACGTTATCCCTGCAGGACCAGGCTGAATGACATTGTGTTGTATCTACTTCTAACTTACAAAACGTTCTTGTGGCTTGATTGGTTCCCAAAACACTTAGATCTCCATGTGTTCTGTGCAAGAGAGAAAACTATTTCAACTCAGGGTTATTCTAGGGACTAGAGGGATTGGTGAATGAAAAGCACCTCACAGCCTGGCCAGTGGTAGATGCTCAATCAGTGTGCATTTGCTTCCCTTTCCCCTGTTCCCCAGTGATGTGCTGGGCAGACTGACTGCAGTAAGGAAGCAGTTGTGTT
>NW_028061282.1:0-395 GCF_054177405.1 Leptonychotes weddellii
CTTGGGAATTTTTATACTCTGATGGTAGCAATGTAAACCACTGAAAACTCTTTAGAAAACAATTTGGTGGGGCACCTGGGTGGCTCAGTTGGTTAAGCATCTGACTTCAGCTCAGGTCATGATCTCTGGGTCCTGGGATCAAGCCCTGTGTTAGGCTCCCTGTTCATCGGGGAGTCAGCTTGTCTCTCTGCCTCTCCCCCTGCTAGTGAGCACTCTCTCTCAAATAAATAAATAAAATCTTAAAAAAAATTGGCATTGCCATGTGAAATTGAACACTGCATATCCTCCATGATTCCACCAACTCTATTCCTAAGTGTTTATTTCAGAGAAACTCTTGAAGTAGACACCTTAAAAAATATAAATAGCCCAAACCAAAACAACCCAAATGTTCATCA
>NW_028061283.1:0-395 GCF_054177405.1 Leptonychotes weddellii
GCGCCTGGGTGGCTCAGTTGGTTAAGCGACTGCCTTCGGCTCAGGTCATGATCCTGGAGTCCCGGGATCGAGTCCCGCATCGGGCTCCCTGCTCGGCAGGGAGTCTGCTTCTCCCTCTCCCACTCCCCGTTTGTGTTCCCTCTCTCGCTGTGTCTTTCTCTGTCAAATAAATAAATAAAATCTTTAAAAAAAAAAAATATAAGCAAGAAAGATTTTTAAAGCCAAATCCAACCTTCAAGCGATGTAATGTTTTTTCTTATTTGTTTTCCTTCAGCTTACAGATATCTTCTCAAATAGGAAACCCAAATGCCTGTATGTATATCTTTTTATACTTGGGCCATTTGATAATGTTTGCATAATGTGTTTTCCTGTTACATTTTATGTATATAATATCT
>NW_028061284.1:0-395 GCF_054177405.1 Leptonychotes weddellii
CCCCAAGTTGGAGGTAGAGTTTACTTACAAAAAAAAATTTAAAAATAAAATGTGCTTTAAATATTTACTTATGCCTGAATAACTGCTAAGAAATAAGTTCTGGGAAAAGGAAAAGGAAGCAAATTATTGGACATTATTCCCTTCCAATAGCCAGATTGTTCCTCAGTTACAAGAAACTATAGGGAGAAATATTTTCTTTTTTTTTTTTTTTTAAAGATTTTATTTATTTATTTGAGACAGAGAGAATGAGAGAGAGAGAGAGCACATGAGAGGGGGGAGGGTCAGAGGGAGAAGCAGGCTCCCTGCCGAGCAGAGATCCCGATGCGGGACTCGATCCAGGGACTCCAGGATCATGACCTGAGCCGAAGGCAGTCGCTTAACCAACTGAGCCACCC
>NW_028061285.1:0-395 GCF_054177405.1 Leptonychotes weddellii
TTATTGCCAAGAATAACCTGGCGTCAGGATATTCGAACTCTTTGCCTTCAAGCTCTAGCATTCCAGTAGAGGCTGAGTTGGAGCTGTCACAGAGAAGCTCAGCAGGCTGGGGACAGTAAATGCAGTCTAGCTCTTAGTTGGAACTAGAGCATGGCTCAAAAATGATCACAATGAATAAAACTTGGTAGCAGCTTTCTTTTTTTTTTTTTTTTTTAAAGATTTTATTTATTTATTTGAGACAGAGAGAATGAGAGAGAGAGAGCACATGAGAGGGGGGAGGGTCAGAGGCAGAAGCAGGCTCCCTGCCGAGCAGGGAGCCCGATGCGGGACTCGATCCAGGGACTCCAGGATCATGACCTGAGCCGAAGGCAGTCGCTTAACCAACTGAGCCACCC
>NW_028061286.1:0-395 GCF_054177405.1 Leptonychotes weddellii
TGGCTGCTTAACCAACTGAGCCACCCAGGCAACCTGTAAAATGGTTCTTAAAATCAGTCTATTGAAAATGTTGAATACAGGGACGCCTGGGTGGCTCAGTTGGTTAAGCGGCTGCCTTCGGCTCAAGGTCATGATCCTGGGGTCCTGGGATCGAGCCCCAGATCAGGCTCCCTGCTCAGTGGGAGCCTGCTTCTCCCTCTGCCTGCCGCTCCCCCTGTTTGTGCTCTCTTTCTCTCTCTGTAAATAAATAAATAAAATCTTAAAAAAAGAGAAAATGTTAAATACATATTGAATATATGTATATAGATAAATAGGCACAGTATGATCATTCAATATTCTATGCTTACCTCCCATATTCTACATCCTTTTGTATGTTTCTTAAATTGTTATTGAAT
>NW_028061287.1:0-8375 GCF_054177405.1 Leptonychotes weddellii
TGCCCTTAGAGACTCTATGTTGACATTAATTGATTTCTCCATTCTAGCCATTGTCTTCACAATTGCTAGCCTGAACTCCATCTCCGACATCTTGGTTATATCTGCATCCATTTGTAAATCTGCAGCATAAGTCATAATCTCTGAGTCTTTTCTCTTTTGGGGATTCCTCCTGCTAGTCATTCTGTTGATGGGTGTTTGAGGGAATGTATAGAGTCCAAATTATTGACCAGAACCCAAGCAAGATGCACCTGTTTTCTTGGGACATTAGGGTTGCTGGCCTCTTGTTTTCCCAGCCTGTCTTCTGCGGGAGGGGCCTGCCGCGCTGTTACTCAGGCAACCCTGTTTGGGCGGAGTTGCCCTGCCCCCCTGTGGCGGGGGATGGGCACAGCGGGAATCCGTTTTTTGGGGCTTTTGTGCTCTGGCGCCTTTCCCTGGCGGCTTTCCGTGTCTCTTCTGGGAGTCAGAGCAGAAGAGACCATTTCCAACCCTCTGCCTCAGAGCAGAGAGATTGCAGTCTGTTCTTCAGTGAGCCCTCCAGGCCACACCGTCTCCGTTTCTGTCCGTGCTGCTATAAACTGCAGCGTCCTGGGTTGTGCGCCCCTCCGCAGCGCTCCCAGTCCTGCTTCCAGGTCGGGGCACGTCTCTGCCCTTTGTGCCTCTAAAACCGCCAGCTGCTCCCAGTTCGTGCACGCGACCCTGCCGCTCTGGGTTTCCACCCCGGGGGCTGCCCTAGAGTCCTTTCCCCACCGCTACAGGTCTGCGAGTCTGTGCCCCGTCCCCAGCGAGAGAGGCTGTTGCTCACGGGCGGTGTAGGATCCCCACGGCCAGGCACCCTCCCGCTGCCGTTTATCCTCTGATATCTGCCTGCAGAATCAGGGCTCCCCACTTCGTACCTCAAAACCAACCTCCTGCGATATTCTGCTTGTAGAGATCCAGATCTTCTTACATCTCAGGCTGGTTTTGTGGGTGCTCAGAGTGGTCTGGTAGATATCCAGCTCAATTCCGGGGACCAGTTGAAATAGGGTCCCCTACTCCTCCGCCATCTTTCCTTTCCATGGGAGCTGGATTTGAAACAATTTTGCCTGATTCCCAAACTCATGTTCTTTCTTCCATACCGAAATAGCCTAAAAAAGAGGGAAGTGTCTTCTTACATTATTTGCCAAGATAAATTAATCAGAAGGAAAATACAGAAATTTAGGAACCGTTTCTCTATTACAGGTGTTGCTTTGCAATTTGCACGTTTTGACATTGGCTGAAATATTCAATCGCCTTCCCATTCTCTCCTCCTACCTAAATAAGAAGGGGAAGACAGGGGAAGAGATCAGGCAGGCAAAGGAAGTAACTGGTACCTTATTAGCATCAAAGGAACTACTTCTTTCTGGACTTGAAAATAGGACATAGTAAAGGGGGTGGCCAGTGACTAGCACCCCATGTTCTGGAAGAAATCTCCTTTCATTTCTTCTTTAGTGGAAAATTTATGTAGGGAGGTAGATAAGGCCTTCTCATAATTTGATTGTAACCAGGATATTTACAAATAAAAATGAGAGGATCCAATTAAATTTGAATTTTGAAAAACAATTTTTTTAGTATATTCCAAATGTTTACTATATGTCCCAAATCATACTAAAAGGTTGTTTATGTGAAATTTATATGTGAGTGGGTGTCCTCTATTTCACTGGGCATTCCTAACTGTAACTATCCACTTGGCTAGCTAAATCCAAAAGTCAGAGGGAAAGTCTAAATGTCAGGGGCCTCAAAATCTAAATGTTGCCCAGGTCTCATTGCTGACCTCTTCAGGGAGTGTAAACTTGGAGCCCAGCCTAGAAATCCAGCCTTAGGCTCATCTCTATTTCCTGCTAGGTGATCTTCTGGGCTCTTCAGCCCAGGCATCCTAATTTAAATGTTCTCTGTGGTTATAGTTGAAGGGAGGAAATAATTGTGCTTATAATTCAGTGTAAATAATAAAATCAATCCCTTAATTGTGCTCTCTAAAAGAAACTTTCAGTTTCCATCTCTGTCTATTTTATGTTTATTCATGACTTATAATATACCCTATTGATGTAGGAATTAGCAGATTAGAGGACAGAAGAGTTGTGCTCATCTGTGATACAATGGAAACACAACATTTTGTTAATCAATCACCCTGCTTGCCATCTAGCGAGATTCTCCCCCAAGAGAATCTCTCCAGAGCCACGTCATTCCTAAAAGAGAAAATAAAAACAAACAAACTGAAAAAGGACTTGTTATGTGTGGGCTCCCATTTGCTGTTCTCCCAAGGTCACAGCTGTTCGCTAAATGAATGAAGTTTCAGGATTTGGTTCTTCAACCTCTGTCTGCTCACTGTTAAATTGCTGAATTAGTGAGAATGAGGAAACATGGATGAGCCAGACAGTTGCAGTGTCAGTTTCATTCTTTACTCAATTACCCATCATTTTAGAGAAGAGGGAATTTGCAATGCTTTGGGCAAATCTGGGATGCCATCTGGGAAAAATAGTCTTGAGGCCACAGAACCAGCCAGGGCTCCCAACAGTGAATACTCAGGCTGGTGAGATATTTCAGAAATTCTTTCCCAATCTTAATTTCTAAGTAGCCTACACCATTTATGATACTTACAGCCCCAAACAAAACTACCACACCTACAAGCTGGTTCAGAACTGAATGAGTATTCTATTGAGTTTTAAAAAAATAAGCAATACTAACAACAGTTCAATACCTCTTTACAATTTACAGACACTTTCACATTGAGATTATCATAATGAATCTCTTGATCTTATAGAAAAAAAAACTTGTAATGCTACAAGTAATAGTAAAAACAGCACAACTAACAACTAAGAAGCAGTTAGTTGCTTTAGGCTTGGCCTCGTACTAAGGACTGGTTATTTACAGAAGTAGAAACAGGCTCAAAGGAGAATAAATATTCTCAAGTTTCCAGAGCTGGAAAGAAGAGGAACGTGGATTTAAACCTAGGCATTCCCTGAGCCCCCAGTTCTGCTATGAACACTGTTATTACATTAAAAACATTTGTTGCAGGGAAACATCTTTCCATGCCACAGAGAAATTTATTGAGTATGAGAGTTTCCAGGAACATTTCCCTATTTCCTGCTGTCTTCATTTAGCAGATCTTTATTCAACAGTCTAGGGATGCAGAGATGAATGGCATCGCTGGGAGGAGGAACACTGGAGCAGGGAGCTGACATGTAAGACCAGCTCAGTGCAGCCCAAGGACGCTGCAGTGGGATAGGAGAGTTCAGTGAGAACAGCCAGAGGACAGACTTGACTCTAGGAGGACTGGGGTGGGAGGAAGCTCGGAAAAGGTTAATAGAGGAGGTGATAGGAGCTGAGTCTGGAATGCAGAAATGTGCAGGCGAGTGAGGGCAAGGGTGTTTCAGGTAAAAGGAGCAGCAAGTGTGAAAGGCATCCACCGAGGACACAGGGCAGTGCATTTAGGATATCCCAAGTAGTTAGGTGTGAACAACAGCACGCTGGGGGCATGATGTGCAGGGAAGGGCAGTCACTGGGAAAGAGGTCCTTTGTGACATGTGTGAACTTTCACCTTTTAGGCAACAAGGAGATATTGAAAGACTTTAAGTAGGCAGATGACATGATTATATTTATTTGAATTTTAGAGGATCACTGAGAGAATACATTTTGGGGGGCAGGTAAAAGTAAAGAAAAAAACAGTTTTTTGTCTGCAGTGTCAGTTGTTAGCTTTAGATATCATTCCTCTTTGATTCAAACTGATGAAAATGTCATCAAAAGGCCTGACTTAAGGATTTTTTTTTTGAGGTCCATCCTATTTTCTTATTTGTCGAATTTTGTTTTTTAACCTTTATCAAACAATTATTATGTGCCAGGTATTGTGTTGGTGAACACTACGGTTATTTGTATTTTACAGAAAAAGAGATTGAGATGTAGGGAGGTTAAGTAACTTGCCCATCGTTACATAGTCAATCAGTGATAAAGCTAAGTTTTAAACTGTGGGATTGTAGAGTGTTAGCATTTTTTCAATTATATCATCCTGATGCTGCCTGTGGGTAAGGGCTTGACTTGCATTTCAATTACACTCTGGAGGCTGGAAGAGCACCTACTCCTTAAAATAATCCATCTGTACTTATTACCTGACCACACTTTATATGTGAAACCAACGCCATCTTCTGTGTTTTAATGATCATTTCGAAGATACTGAATCTTTTCTTTCAGCTGCTAGCCAAGGTTGGGCTTTCAGCATTGACCATGTCAATAAAAATGTTGAAAAATATAAACCAGAATGCACATTTTACAGCCGAAAATGTCCTTGGGCAAAGTTACTCCATGATTTCCCGGTACAAACTCTAAGGTACAATGTCTCTAGGTGTTAAATGATAAAAAGCTTCTCTGGCCAAATAATGAGAGAAGCATTGGATTAAACATAGTTGAATAGCTCTTTCCCCTCTTTGAGATTTCTTAGCACATTTAGTGTATAAGAGGGTATTGTGAATCTTTAGAATTCAAGAAGTTAATGTCTTTCAACCCATTCGATCCCCCAATTTTTTTCTCTGACACCAGCACATTTGCCATATGCTGCCCTACATTTGCCCAGCAAGGAAACTGCAATTCCGAAAAGCAAGAGACTTAGACAGTTCTAGACTTCCTGCCTCCCAGAAAATTCTGCCAAGTTATGCTATCAATACTATGCTCACAAGATGCCTCTTTGAGTCCATTTCAGTGTAGACATTTCTTCTCCCCTTGGAGATGGTGCAAGAGGAGAAGTGCTACATCATGACTTCTCTGAAGTAAGCAATTTCCCAAGGAGCCACGAAGCAAGAAGGTAATATCCCAAGAAGAGAGAGAAACTGGTATGTTTTTATATCCCAAACAAGTCAACAGTGCGTGTACTGGGTCCAGCACCTAGAATCTTGTACTGCACTTTCCAGCCAGAAGCTTCTCAGTAGAGGCTGCTTTGGGCAATCTGCTTTATTCATTCGATTTTTAAAAAATGTTATTCTCTCAGCAAATTTAATCCTCATCCCTGGAATTCTCTATATTTTCTTGTTTTGATGAGAGTGAACAGATGGTCCATTTTGTTGACTTTGTTGACAGCGTTCAGTTGCTTTTCCCAACCCCCACTCGCCTTTTTTTTTTCCCAGACAGTGCCTGGCTCACTTTGTCTGGCTACTGTCTGACCTGTCAGCTTACACTACCTCAGCTCCCAGCTGTTCTTCTCTTTCATGCTATGGATTGTTCTTTGCATTAGACTCAAACATGGTTTTGCACTTTCAGAGGGCTAATCTGTTTCCACAGCAACTCATAAAATGGGGTAATTTGATGCAAGACCTGCCTAAAACTTTTTTTTTTTTGCTGAAAGTTTTTACATGTGTGTATAAATACCCATGTGCACTTCCAAAATCAGCACTGCTTTCAGAGAGTCACTTCACAAAACCCTGACCACATTTCCAATTAATAGTAGAGTTCTGTCAGCTTTCTGACTTTTTTAAACAATACATTTTCATTAGGAAATGAAATAGGAAAACCCATTTTCTGAACAATATTTAAACTAAAAGTTATAAGTGGAAAATAAGGATATATAGTGTCTTTCATGTCAATTTGGATACAATCATATTTAACAGATAGTATCCAAAAGCTTTTAACAAGATAGTAAGTAACTGAAAATATGGACTATGGAGAAGTTTCACTAACTTATGTGACTATTTAGTTCCTGTTGCCTGCTTATCTTTAATGTCCAATGTTTTTCCAGCAACATCATTTCCTTCAGGTCACTTAAACAAAAATTTTGAAGTTAGAGAAGTAAGCAAAAATATAATTTCTAATAGACATTATCTGTAGAAAATTCTTTTTTTGTTCAACATTTTACATAGCTTGGAACACAATAGTGCCAGACCAAGATTCTAAAAATTAGGAAACATTTTATGATCTTTTGTGCTTCTTAAGAGCAGAATCTAAATATTATCAACTTATGCTCCTAGCCACTAGCACACTGTCTGGAACAGAGCTAACACTCAATAGATGCTTGGGTTTTGTTTGTTTGTTAATGAAAAAGGAAAATATATTTAAAATACATCTTTATAGTAGTAGATGATACGATTATTCACAATCATTCATTTCTTCTTTCCCTGTAGGTGGGGATGCTTCCTGCCCCCGCTGATTTTTGGCTTGGCCATGTGACTAGCTTTGAACAACTGAATGTGAAAGCTTTTAGACACATGGCAATTTTCTACTAGTGGTCTTGTGTTTCTGCTCTCTTCCATGAATCTGAAGGTCCTTCAGCCTGGGTTCTAAGTGAGAACACACGTGGAATAAGTCTATATCCACCTGCAGCCTAGAGCAGAACTGTAGCCTCACAGCCCTCCTGTAAAGTGAGCAAGAAGTAAATGTTCATTATTGCAGGTCATTGAGATTTTAGAATTGATTGTTACTGCAAAAAAAAAAGAAAGAAAGAAAGAAAGAAGAGCTAATACATAGACCAAACACACTGTGCTATGCTATTATATATTATGTACAATATGAGATACATGTTATATACATGTATTATACATATAGATTATATATACCTAATCTGTATTTTATATTATATATATATTCCTAATCATAACTCCAGGAAGTATTATTTTCTGTGTCATAGAATAGAAAACTGAGGATTAGGAAGTTAGGCATTTTATCCAGAATCATACAATTCTTAGTAAAGAAGTGAGATCTGAGCACACATCCCTCTGACTTTCCAACCTCTATTTTCTCTTAATATATGGCTCACAACAAGATGTCCATCAACAGATGAATGGATAAAGAAGATGTGGTATATATATACAATGGAATATTATGCAGCCATCAAAAAACCCCGAAATCTTGCCATTTGCAATGATGTGGATGGAACTCGAGGGTCTTATGCTAAGCAAAATAAGTCAATCAGAGAAAGACAAGTATCATATGATCTCACTGAGGAATTCTTAATCTCAGGAAACAAACTGAGGGTTGCTAGATTGGTGGGGGTGGCAGGGATGGGGAGGCTGGGTGATAGACATTGGGGAGGGTATGTGCTATGGTGAGTGCTGTGAATTGTGTAAGACTGATGAATCACAGATATGTACCTCTGAAACAAATAATACATTATATGTTTAAAAAAAAGAAGATAGCAGGAAGGGAAAAATGAACAGGGGAAATCGGAGGGGGAGATGAACCAGGAGAGACTATGGACTCTGAGAAACAAACTGAGGGTTCTGGAGGGGAGGGGGGTGGGGGGATGGGTTAGCCTGGTGATGGATATTAAAGAGGGCATGTTCTGCATGGAGCACTGGGTGTTATATGCAAACAATGAATCATGGAACACCACATCAAAAACTAATGATGTAATGTATGGTGATTAACATAACATAATAAAATAAAATTTTAAAAAAATATATGGCTCACAAAATACATTTAAAATAGAAATTCAGTTAAAGTCCCTTTTATACTTATATTAAAAATTATTTTCATTATAGAACTAAAATGTACCTTCCATTCACCTAAGTAAAAGCATTTTAATTCAACTTAACAAATATTTGTTGAATATTTTCTATGTGTCAGGCAATGCATCAGTTCTTGAGGAAATAAGATAAATCAGACACAGTTCTTGCCACCAAAATGCTTGTCCTGTAGGACAAACTCATAGTCTGACAAGAACCTTAGATTCTAGTTGTTGATAAACACTAATGACAAAACAATGTGACTGAATTGCCAGCAGTAGACTCTCAAGGTTTTCCCATTTATTAACACTATAATGGAGTGATCTACTGATCAATTAATGTTCTTTTCTCTAGCCAGAGGCACAAATTAGACTCACCTTTTACCAAGGGCAGTCTGGGTAAGCAGCTATGATAGCCACCAACTCTTAGACCTAAATGGATGGAGAATGTATTTTAAATAACCAAGATAAGTGCCATACTTAGGATAATTTCCTCATAGACAAGAGTTACTCAGCCAGACTTGTTTCTGGATCAATAAAATTGCTTTTTCCTATATTATTCACCTTATTCCATCCTAATAACAATAGCTGTTTATTGAGCACTGGTATGCCTACCTGGTCTGAGCTAATTGTTGAGTACGTACTCAGGGACATATATTTGGCAGAGGTATGCCAAACAAAAAGAAAGGAGTTTAGTGCTTAAGGGAATTGGCTGAGTCAGATAGGACTAAAATGAAATCTAGGCCATGCCACTTATTTTTATGGGACTCTGGACAGATTACTCTCCTTTACTTAGTTTCTTCAGGTATAAAAGAAACATAATCTCTTTTTTTTTTATATTCTTATGTTAATCCCCATACATTACATCATTAGTTTTAGATGAAGTGTTCCATGATTCATTGTTTGTGCATAACACCCAGTGCTCCATGCAGAATGTGCC
>NW_028061288.1:0-395 GCF_054177405.1 Leptonychotes weddellii
GTTTTCTCCCAAAGAGCGACTTTGCCTGTCCAGGGCACAGAAACGTGGGACCCTGGATTTCTGCCACCTCCCTTGAGAAGGTAGCTGTCCCGTTCACAGCCCTTGGAGAGCCCCGGTGGGATGGGAAGCATCCAGTATTGGGTTAGCATCTGCACTGCTCTCCATAAGAAAGAAAACCGTATTAAATTTGAGAGTTCTGGGCGCCTGGGTGGCTCAGTTGGTTAAGCGACTGCCTTCGGCTCAGGTCATGATCCTGGAGTCCCGGGATCGAGTCCCGCATCGGGCTCCCTGCTCAGCGGGGGGTCTGCTTCTCCCTCTGCCCTCTTCCCTCTCGTGCTCTCTGTCTCTCATTCTGTTTCTCTCAAATAAATAAATAAAATCTTTAAAAAAAAAAA
>NW_028061289.1:0-395 GCF_054177405.1 Leptonychotes weddellii
GGCGCCTGGGTGGCTCAGTCGTTAAGCGTCTGCCTTCGGCTCAGGTCATGATCCCAGCGTCCTGGGATCGAGCCCCGCATCGGGCTCCCTGCTCCGCGGGAAGCCTGCTTCTCCCTCTCCCATTCCCCCTGCTTGTATTCCCTCTTTCGCTGTGTCTCTCTCTGTCAAATAAATAAATAAAATCTTTAAAAAAAAAAAATAAATAATAAAAAAAAATGAAATCTTGCATTTGCAACAACATGGATAGAGCTAGAGAGTACAGTGCTAAACAAAGTAAGTCAGAGAAAGACAAATACCATATGAACTCACTCATATGTGGAATTTAAGCAACAAAAATGAGCAAAGGGGAAAAAGAGAGAGAGAGAAAGACAAAACAAGAAAGAGACTCTTAACTA
>NW_028061290.1:0-395 GCF_054177405.1 Leptonychotes weddellii
AATGTTTTTGAGACTCATTTATTCATCCCATGTATTAGTAGTTCATTCTTTTGTTATGGCTGAGGAATATTCCATTGTATGAATATAGTATGAAAATACCAGTTTATCCATTCTCCTATTGAGGGACACCTTGGCTTTTCCAACTCAGGGTTATTAGAATAAATATACTATGACTAATCTTGCAAAAATCTTTTGATGGGGCGCCTGGGTGGCTCAGTTGGTTAAGCGACTGCCTTCGGCTCAGGTCATGATCCTGGAGTCCCTGGATCGAGTCCCGCATCGGGCTCCCTGCTCGGCAGGGAGTCTGCTTCTCCCTCTGACCCTCCCCCCTCTCATGCTCTCTCTCTCTATCTCATTCTCTCTCTCAGATAAATAAATAAAATCTTTAAAAAAAA
>NW_028061291.1:0-395 GCF_054177405.1 Leptonychotes weddellii
ATGACCTGAGCCGAAGACAGTTGCCCAGCCAACTGAGCCACCCAGGCACCCGTCTGTAGCCTACTTTCTTTTTTTTTTTAACTAATTTCTTTTTTTATTATTTATTTATTTATTTTTATTCTTATGTTAATCCCCATACATTACATCATTAGTTTTAGATGAAGTGTTCCATGATTCATTGTTTGTGCATAACACCCAGCGCTCCATGCAGAATGTGCCCTCCTCAATACCCACCACCAGGCTAACCCATCCTCCCACCCCCCTCCCCTCTAGAACCCTCAGTTTGTTTTTCAGAGTCCATCGTCTCTCATGGTTGTCTACCCCTCCGATTTCCCCCGCTTCATTCTTCCCCTCCTGCTACCTTCTTCTTTTTTTTTTTCTTAACATATATTGCA
>NW_028061292.1:0-395 GCF_054177405.1 Leptonychotes weddellii
GCCCATCACCCTGTTACTTCATCCGCCTACCCACCTCCCCTCCAGGAACCCTCAGTTTGTTTCCTAGAGTTAAGAGTCTCTTATGGATTGTCTCCCTCTCTGATTACGTCTTATTTTATTTTCCCCTCCCTTCCCCTATAATCCTCTGTATTGTTTCTTAAATTCCATCTATGAGTGAAACCATATCATAATTGTCTTTTTTTTTTTTTTAAAGATTTTATTTATTTATTTGAGAGAGAGAGAATGAGAGACAGAGAGCATGAGAGGGAGGAAGGCCAGAGGGAGAAGCAGACTCCCTGCTGAGCGGGGAGCCCGATGCGGGACTCGATCCCGGGACTCCAGGATCATGACCTGAGCCGAAGGCAGTCGCTTAACCAACTGAGCCACCCAGGCGC
>NW_028061293.1:0-395 GCF_054177405.1 Leptonychotes weddellii
ACATATGAATTTTGGGGGGAGACACAATTCAGCCCATAACAGCCTCAAAATATCATTTTTTTTCCATCCCATGAGCATGGAATAATTGTCCTAATCTAAGGTAATTGCCATTTCTATAAAATATAAAATCACCTGGCCACAAGAAAAAAGTGAGCTCCAAGATAACAAATGTTCAGTTATTGACAAAATATTATCTTTTTTTTTTTTTTTAAAGATTTTATTTATTTATTTGAGAGAGGGAATGAGAGACAGACAGCAGGAGAGGGAGGAGGGTCAGAGGGAGAAGCAGACTCCCTGCTGAGCAGGAAGCCCGATGCGGGACTCGATCCCAGGACTCCAGGATCATGACCTGAGCTGAAGGCAGTCGCTTAACCAACTGAGCCACCCAGGCGCCC
>NW_028061294.1:0-395 GCF_054177405.1 Leptonychotes weddellii
TCTGCCAGATAACTGCTAAATTATTTTATAGATAATGTTTTAAAATTCAAGGTCCAAGTAAAAATGTATTAGTAACTTAGAAAAATGCAGATTTATTATTTTAAAGACTTGGATACCACTTTAAATTCACTATTATCTTCCGTTTGTATCTAATTCAATGAACACAGTGAACACCCTAAAGTATTTTATTTATTTATTTTTTTTTTTTAAAAGATTTTATTTATTTATTTGAGAGAGAGAGAATGAGAGACAGAGAGCACGAGAGGGAAGAGGGCAGAGGGAGAAGCAGACCCCCTGCTGAGCAGGGAGCCCGATGCGGGACTCGATCCCGGGACTCCAGGATCATGACCTGAGCCGAAGGCAGTCGCTTAACCAACTGAGCCACCCAGGCGCCC
>NW_028061295.1:0-395 GCF_054177405.1 Leptonychotes weddellii
ACGATGGACTCTGAAAAACAAACTGAGGGTTCTAGAGGGGAGGGGGGTGGGAGGATGGGTTGGCCTGGTGGTGGGTATTGAGGAGGGCACGTTCTGCATGGAGCACTGGGTGTTATGCACAAACAATGAATCGTGGAACACTTCATCTAGAACTAATGATGTAATGTATGGGGATTAACATAAGAATAAAAAAAAAATATATGAGTTCACAATCGACAACAAGAAATCATGAACCAGAACCAGCTGAAAAAACAGCAGACTGAAACCCAAAAACATGGTAGATAAAGGGATTATTGAACACAGAATATAAAGTAAGCTTAATATGTTTTTAAAAAGTAAAGGCAAGTCAAGTAAGGAACAAGCATAACTAAAAAGGGTGAAGCAGATTTGAAAAA
>NW_028061296.1:0-395 GCF_054177405.1 Leptonychotes weddellii
AGATTGTTCTTTTTTTTTTTTTTTAAAGATTTTATTTATTTATTCATGAGAGACAGAGAGAGAGACAGAGGCAGAGGGAGAAGCAGGCTCCCCGCGGAGCAGGGAGCCCGATGCGGGACTCGATCCCAGGACCCTGGGATCATGACCTGAGCCGAAGGCAGTCGCTTAACCGACTGAGCCACCCAGGCGTGCCCGCCAACGAGATTGTTCTATTAATATTTTCCTGTACTTGCTTTATCACGTTCATCCATCTATCCCTCTCACAGCTAATTAACTTATTTTTTTTAAAGTTTTATTTATTTATTTGACAGAGAGAGACACAGCGAGAGAGGGAACACAAGCAAGGGGAGTGGGAGAGGGAGAAGCAGGCTTTCCACTGAGCAGGGAGCCCGATG
>NW_028061297.1:0-395 GCF_054177405.1 Leptonychotes weddellii
TTTTTTTTTTTTTAAAGATTTTATTTATTTATTTGACAGAGAGAGACAGTGAGAGAGGGAACACAAGCAGGGGGAGTGGGAGAGGGAGAAGCAGGCTTCCTGCGGAGTAGGGAGCCCGATGCGGGGCTCGATCCCAGGACCCTGGGATCATGACCTGAGCTGAAGGCAGACGCTTAACGACTGAGCCACCCAGGCACCTGAGTGCTTTTTAATACTGACCATGTTTTCCTGTTGTGGAAACTGAAGCTTAGAGAGGTTTAGTAGCCTACAAAAACTCAGCTAGTTAGTGTAAGGAATAGAGCTGGGGTAAGGACCTTGTCTTTTCTGCCTGTGCTATTAGTCTGCTTTATTACCTTATATTATACTAATGATAGAATGATAATTTATGCTCTGAT
>NW_028061298.1:0-8375 GCF_054177405.1 Leptonychotes weddellii
AAAAAAAAAGAAGGTATTTAAGACTATATTTTTCTTTTAAGTATTCTAGTTTCTTACAATACTCACCAAGCCCAATTTGTTCATTTATGTCACTTACTTAGTTTCCAGAATCATTTGAATTTGCAAGTCCTGAACACTGACACATCAATTTATGGGAACTCATGGCTCTCAGCATATTAAATATATAAGTCTTTTGATGTTACTATCATATTAAATTTAATCCATACCTACCCAGGCCTAGGACACATAAAATATACATATTTTTTTTCTTTTATTTGAGACAAAGCAAAATATTCTTTCAACCTCATGTGGCATCAGAACACACTCAGAAACTAATCACTGAGAAAATGCTTCAGTACATACTACAAAGTAAGTCAGTATCAAATAGAATGCCAAATGAAAATTCTGAAGGCACCACATAGTGAGATTTGTATAAGCCTGCTAAATGGGTGATATCAGGAAAAGCTGGTGCCAGTATTTAGTGTTTACTCAATGGCAAGTGTTTTGTGATACATTTGTTTGGAAAAGAGCTTATAATAAAGATATTCATGTCAGAGATAATATACTATTTTATTCCTTTTTACATTTTGAACAAAATAGGTGGACACTATCTTTTACAATATTGAATTAAGGTAGTTCTATTAGAAACATGCAGAAAACATATGCGTACTAACATTTATTTGATGATTGTCTTGTATTTCATGGCTAAATAAGTGTAATGAAAGTCTTCAAAATGGAGAATTCATAAAAACCAATGAACAATAATTACCACATGACATGCTCTAATGCTCTAAGGAATGATGTTATGTAAATCACTTCATTCAAAGCAGGAAGAAACTGAGATAATTTAGCTTTAGGATATAAAATATTGCCATTCTTTAGGAGCAGTGTTTGGAATCAGATAAACATGTTTTCATTCAAATAGCTGTTCAAGACAACAGAACTTTGTTGAAAGGAATTAATGAGTTAATGCAGAAAAATCCGATCTGATAGGAAGAGATTTTCTCCCTAGAAAGATTTTCCACGAAAAATGTACGGAACCAGTAGGAGAACCCAAGAACAAAATTAACTGCAAAAATATAGATCCTTGTACACTTGCAAGGAATAATTTAAAGAAATATAATTTTAATGTTCAAAATATTACCAAAACAGACCAATTTCCAATAGAAGAAAATATAAAACTCTTAGGAATCAACAAAATATGCAGCACCAATATCAGGAGAACTAAGAAACATTGCTAAGAGATATAAAAGGAGGTTAATTGAGAGATATTTCATTTCTTCTTGGAAAAACTTAAATTAATTATAAGATGATAATTCTTCTCAAAGTAAAACTGACTGACATGGCTGTCAACAAATGTTTGATGTAAGAACAAGCTAATTAATTTTAATACAATATATCAATAAATCATTCTGTAACTTAAGTCAATTATTCCAAAGTGTTCATAGAAGGAAGTGTCGATAGGTAGAGAGAATTCTGAAAATGAATTATAGCAAGGGGGATGTGTGTCCTTTGGGGTATTAAAGTATATCATAAAGCTATAGTAAATAAAGCTATTGCACCCATGCCAGAGTAAACAAACACATTGATGGTATAAATTATAAATTTTAGACACAGCTTTCCAAGGTTGACTCTTAGCTGATAAATCCATACAACAGTCCCACTGATTGGTAAATGCGCATACCATGCTTATTTTTGAACATTTAGAATACTATCTCCTGCAATCATGTTTATCTGGCAATATAATTTATAACTTAAATAGCATTCAAAGAGGTTGGAAAATATGAATCACTTATAAATAAAATTTGAAAAGGTGGTTAATAATTTGGATAAAAGAGGGACACCTGGGTGGCTCAGTAGTTTGGTGTCTGCCTTCTGCTTGGGTCATGATCCCAGAGTCCTGGGATCGAGCCCCGCACAGGCTCCCTGCTCGGCGGGAGGCCTGCTTCTCCCTCTGCCACTCCCCCTGCTTGTGTTCCCTCTCTCGCTGTGTCTCTCTCTGTCAAACAAATAAATAAAAAAAATCTTTAAAAAAAATAAAAATAAACTACATCAAAATTTTAAAAAAACATAATTTGGATAAAAGAAATAGATTTCTGACCCAAAAATCAACATAAAAATAACAAAACCTATTCCAAACTTTTCAGAATGTATATTTACACTTTCAAATGTAAGTGCAAATTATAAAATCATATTAATTCTAGGATAAATATTCTAGAATAATGTTTGACTCTAGCACAGTGCCAGCACAGGAAAAAAAAAAAAACTCTTAACAAATAACAGTTGTCATAAGGACTAAAATATTGGGAATCATTCCTATGTAAATAGGACAGAATATATTTAAAACATAAAGGAATTTAGTGTGAACAATAAATATTTTGAACTTTCATCACTAAAAATACTATTCACTAAAAGCCTTTGAAGCTATTTTACAGATTGGAAAAATTTCTGTAAGAAATAGGGCCAGGGGTGCCTGCGTGGCTCAGTCGTTAAGTGTCTGCCTTCGGCTCAGGTCACGATCCCAGAATCCTGGGATCGAGCCCCGCATCCGGCTCCCTGCTCAGCGGGAGGCCTGCTTCTCCCTCTCCCACTCCCCCTGCTTGTGTTCCCTCTCTCGCTGTGTCTCTCTCTGTCAAATAAATAAATAAAATCTTTAAAAAAAAAAATAGGGCCAAAGGATTAATGTCTTTAATATAGCAATAATTCCTATACACTAATAAAAGTTAAAATGCCTATAGTGAAAAGTAGCGAAGAAAATTCAAATATCCAATTAATATTTAAAAATTGCTGTCACTTAAAATAAATAAAAATAGATTATTTTCAAGTTAAATATAAGGAAATTTTAGAAAAATATACTGGTCTTAATAATTTCTGAACAAAAATCAACCACATTTTTCTTATTTTCTTATAATTATATTAGCCAGAGTAATATATAATCCGCATATGTATGTATATATATATACACATACATACATATTCAATGTAAGCATTTATTATCATTAGCCAGAATTCCTGCCTGCTCCTGGTTGCCCTGCCACTGAATGATCACTGGGTGATGGTTTATTCTACTTCTAAGGATTCAGTCTCCTGGACACTAAAATACAAGACTTCGGATGGGATACCTTGAGATATCCAATTCATATGCAATATGATCTTGTTCTACAAAATTTCACAATTTAGTTTACATCACAGACTATCATATTTCCACTAAATAGGGGCTCCTGAAGCAAAGTAACAAATTCTCTTTGAATAAGAGTATTTTAAAAGCAATTCAAATTCTGCCCGTGTTTTGAAAAAAAATTTACAGCATGTTAAGCAGGTGGTCTCTGAAATTGAATCTGTTATTAGCTTCAGGACAATGTCAATGTAAGCATGCAATATTTAATATCTTTTCCCTCTTTCCCTTAATATTTAAAAAATTTAATGTGTTCTTTACTCAATCAATATCAAAATATGTGTTTCATGTATCTAATTCTCAAGGCACCAGGCTAACTCTAAAACTACCATAACATAGATTAGGGGAAACATATTCCAAATTTTTTTCTCCTTTACATCATTCCACCTCCTATATTATTGCCTTTGCTTTTATAGTCTCTCTCTCTCCTTCTCCGCTCTCCTTCTTAAATATCCCCAAATTTATTTTGCTATTCTTTCTCCAGCTTCAATTTTGATAATTGATGTTGTTTATTCAATTACGTCCTGACCTAATATTCCACTGGCAACACTAACAATATATCGAATATTTGTAAAACTTTCAGTTCTGACAAACTGACTATGTGGGATGCTATTATATATTTATTTTTTAAGCATTAGAGCTTATATCTCTGTGGGATGCTTTTGAAAATTGACACTATCTAAAATGTAATTCCTTTTTTATTACTTTTTAAATGCTAAATTTGTGGCAATTTTTGTGGTTTATTCCAAATGTCTTTTGTCTGGGGGATTTATTTTTCCCCTTTTGGTTTCTCTATGTCTTTCAAAATGTTTATTGATCTGAGAGCTATAGATTTTTATCTTTTTTCAAAGACCTCAAACTTGATTCCTATGTATTCAACAAACACTTCCATTTAAGAAAATAATAACATAATTTAAGATTCTAAAAGATTAAGTTAATATTTCAGCAATGTTTTATAATTTAAGAAAATGGAATAAAGTATATCTGAATATTTGGTTAAATATAAATATGTAAATAATACTTTAGCATTACAGATTATTCTGTGAATTATTAAGATAACTATTCTTTGGATATTTTAACATAACTTGTTTCTGATAGAAAATTTCTTTCATTTGTATCTATAAAGACTTAATTTACTAATGCTCTAAATCTGAGTAAATCTGTGAAGAAATGTACTAGTGTGAGTATATAAAATTCAGCATTCTGGGATGCCAAGGTGGCTCAGCTGGTTGAGCATCTGCCTTCAGTTCGGGTCATCATCCCAGAGTCCTGGGATTGAGTCCCACATCGAGCTCCCTGCTCAGCGGGAAGTCTGCTTCTCCCTCTCCCACTCCCCCTGCTTGTGTTCCTTCTCTCGTTTTCTCTCTCTGTCTGTCAAATAAATAAAAAAATCTTAAAAAAATAAAGTGCAGCATTCAGAGGTTTTAGAACGTTCTCCAGATTCTCATAGTCTTCACCATCATGACTACCTTACTTGCGGTCGGAGGAAATAAACCAAAACTTTATTCTCTTTGAATAAGAGTATTTTAAAAGCAATTCAAATTCTGCCCAATTGAAACACTTAAGTGATAATTTCTTATAGTGGCTTATTTAAGATTACTCCAATTAATCAAAGTTAAGTTGAGAAAAATCCATTTGCTATTTATTGGTTTATAATTTGGCTTGTATTTGGGGAAAACCAAGCAAATAACAGGTCTGTTGTTTTGTCATGATCACCAAGCAGAAAGAAAGCACCTTCAATTTGCTTTTGCTTCATTTTGTGTTCAATCAAGAGAATGAAATCTTAGAAAAATATTCATAAAAGATAAAAGCCCAGGAATAGTAAAGGGATTATAAAAACTAAACATTCCTATTTCAGACACGTTCAAACTTCATGGTCTAAATGAATCCCATCCTTTCCATTCCCTACCCTCTAAAAACAAAACAAAACAAAACACAGATTTATCAAATCACAGAAAGAAAAGTTTAAATTTAGTTTCAATTTTTTAAAAGCAATTATTGAATGACACTTTGGACACCTAGAAGCTGAGAGTCTATAGAAAGCAAAATGAGTTAAGTAAAGTCACCATATACTAAATTTTTTTTTAGTTTCCCTTTATTTCCCCTTCTCACAAGAGGATATAGAAGAGACCTTCATTTCGGTAAAATAATGAACACATTTTATAATTTCATTATGGAATGCTGAATTACATAGGTTGATTCTAGAACAGCTCAGTGCCTTGCATTTACTTGAATAATTATTCACATTTTCAACATCAACAGCTGAATCAACATTTTCTAAATTGTAGTAATTGTCTTAGGTACATACAAAATGCTATACTGATTTGAGAATAAAATTAATGAAAATAGGAAAATGTATAAAATAAGATTTTTGGTCTTTAACAAAAATAAAGGCAAGGTACTGGTTTAATTCTCAATATAAAGAGTCTACCAAATTCATAATAAAACAGGCTGACTTAAAATCGTAGAAAAAACATCTCCCCCTTAAACAAAAACTACAGAAAAACAAAAACACAAATTAGATGTTGGATTGTTGATTCTGGAGTACCTAATTTGGATGGCCTTTAATAAGATAAAAAAAAAAAGGAAAAGAAACAACTAATTCATTATTAATAGCTCTATACTTTGATACAGATGTCATATCCAGAACTAAGTTTGAGTTTAGTTGGAAGAACATAACACCTAGAGAACTGAGTTTTATTCCAGGCTCCACATTTCCCGGGGAAGGGATAAAATGAACTCTAATCAGCAGAGTTAAGAACACAGAGGAACTTGAAGCCAAAGTCATATGAAAAATGGTTAACGGAACAAGAGATTTTTAGCTTGCGGAATAGAGCATTTCAGGGGATATGACAGCCATGTTCAAATATCTCAAAGGCTTCTCTGTGGAGAGGATATTAGATACTTTATGAAAAATCTGCAGAGCTAAATTAGCACCACTGAATTGAAAGCTACAAAGAGATATTTTAGTTCAAAATAGCATATTTTCAAAGTTGCAATGAGGAGTTTCACCCACATATAGGTGGTTGCAAGTTACTGAAAGTAACAGTACAAGCAGAATGACTATTTAACTGGCATGTTTGAGAGTATTCAGTCTAGAAAAGGATAATCATCTGGTAAACTGGATGATTTTTAACATATCGAACTATAGAAATGATCCCTGAAAGTATAGTCTTGATTTTTAACATATCCAAAAGACCTAATATAATGTAAGTCAACTACCTTATGTTAAGAGAAAGAACAATTATGATTTAATTTCTTAGATACTTATTAGAAATTGTTATTTATTATGTTGGGGAAAGGGAATTACCTTGTTATGTTAAAATCCTCATGGGAAGAAAACTGCAACATTTTGACTTGTGCTTTTCCCTTTAGGCAATAGTTCTCAAATTTTATCATGAGTCAGAATTACCAGGAAGGCTGATTTAGCAGATCTGGGTGGGATCTGAGAATTCATATTTCTAACAAGTTCCCAAGGGATGTTGACTGGATTGATTCTGAACTTTTTTAAGGAAGCGGATTTGTAACATTACTGCCAATTGTCAAGCAGGTTAAACTTCTATCTACACAACTGCTGTTTGGGTCCCAGATTATTGTGCAGAATGGCTAGCCTTTCCAAAGTATGATTCACTGAAGCATGATAAAAAATTAGGTTCTCCGGTCGCCTGGGTGGCTCAGTTGGTTAAGCGACTGCCTTCAGCTCAGGTCATGATCCTGGAGTCCCGGGATCGAGTCCCGCATCGGGCTCCCTGCTCGGCGGGGAGTTTGCTTCTCCCTCTGACCCTCCCCCCTCTCATGCTCTCTCTCTCTCTCTCATTCTCTCAAAATAAATAAATAAAATCTTAAAAAAAAGGTTCTTTATAAAATTATGTTACCCTAAAAATTAGCAAAATATTTTTAACCTGTAAGGTATATAAAATTACTAACTTTATGTCATTCTTTCTTAAAGCTTTTCCATTGGCTCCTTGTCAATCCTATAATAAAATTAAAAAGTTTTACTACTGCTTATATAGTATCGTCCTCCACCTCTCTGCTCCTCACCTTTTTTAACTGAGTCATTTCCCTATGTCAAATACCTTAATTTTTGAAAACACTGAACTCACTCTCAGTTTTTGAATAGATATACCTTTCCTCCTGCTTAGAACACTTTCATCCCTTCTTTTTACAAAGTAACACCAACACTTTTTCTTTCAAATTCGAACTACGTTGTTTCTTCACTTATGCCACCCTTCAAAACCAGGTTGAATGACCAACCCATGAACTTCCATTGCACCCTGAAGTTACCTCAAGATCTTGGGGTGATACATTATCTGCTTGAAGGTGTAAGTACTATATACTGTTCAGATCTCTGCACTAATACATACTTAAATAAGAGTATATTAATATTGGAAGATTTTAAATATCTAAGCCTTAGATAGGCATGTGTTTCATAATATTCGAGTGCTATCAGTTGTGGATTAAACCAGATCTATTTTCGTAATTACAAACAGAACCAACCTATCCTAAACAAGGGGGTTAGCTCCTTCTGGGATTTCTTTCACCATAAGTTGCCATTAAAAGTCTCTAAGCATTTTTCCCCAGCCAGCCTTGCAATTAAATGGATGTTAATTAAAGGGATGATCCAAACATTCCCTCTGGAAGTTCTGTTATTATTTGTTTAGGGTTCATTCTCCCAGGCCTTGTTTATGACTTGACAGATTATAGATTTGGTTTTCCTCTGCTAATATCATAGACATATTATAGTCAACTTCCCACTTCACGCATCACACATGAATATTCTATCTGCTTAATGTTGTTGCATTATTTTCTGTGGTCCTCCAACAACTACAGCACTAAGAAAATTCACAAGCAGTACAAAATTTTCGCCAAAGTGGGTTTCCTTTTATATAAAAGCATTTTTCTTTAGTGGTTATATTCAAATATGCATATTTAGTATAGATATGCATTATTTATGTGAATATAATGTATATTTTTTAAATTTAGAAATACTGAAAATTCGGGGCGCCTGGGTGGCTCAGTCGTTGAGTGTCTGACTTTGGCTCAGGTCGTGATCCCGGGATCCTGGAATCGAGTCCCACATTGGGCTCCCTGCTCGGCGGGAAGCCTGCTTCTCCCTCTCCCTCTACCCCTGCTTGTGTTCCCTCTCTCGCTGTGTCTCTCTCTGTCAAATAAATAAATAAAATCTTTAAAAAAAAAAAAA
>NW_028061299.1:0-395 GCF_054177405.1 Leptonychotes weddellii
GGCGCCTGGGTGGCTCAGTTGGTTAAGCGACTGCCTTCGGCTCAGGTCATGATCCTGGAGTCCCGGGATCGAGTCCCGCATCGGGCTCCCTGCTCAGCGGGGGGTCTGCTTCTCCCTCTGCCCTCTTCCCTCTCGTGCTCTCTGTCTCTCATTCTCTTTCTCTCAAATAAATAAATAAAATCTTTAAAAAAAAAAAAAGTTGTCATTTACTGAGAGAAGAAGAAAAGGTTTTGGAAATGGGAAGATCAAGAGCTCAGTTTTAGACATGTTAAATTTGAGATATCTGTTAAATTTCCAAGGAGGCAGCTGAATATACCATTTTGAGTTCAGAGAAGATTGGGCTGGCGATACAAAATTCGGGAGTCATCAGAATATAAATGGCATCACAATTCGAG
>NW_028061300.1:0-395 GCF_054177405.1 Leptonychotes weddellii
AATATATCTGTCAAATCCAGCTGTTCCAGTGTGTCATTTAAAGCCATTTTGTTTCCTCATTGATTTTTGTTGTCCATTGATGTAAGTGGAGTGTTAAAGTCCCCTACTATTGTATTCTTATTGATTAGCTCCTTTATGTTTATTATTAACTGTTTTATGTATCAGGGTATTCCCATGCTGGGTGCATAAATACTTAAAAACTGTTTGGTCTTCTTGATAGAGCTTCTATCCTGAAGAAGAGGTCCTGGAGTGCCCCGCAGTGCAGTGTCCCCTATTTCCCAGAGCCTGGCACTCCTGGGAGTGTCTCCAGTGTGCGCGGCATGTGCTCTGCTGATGTGTCCTGGCCCCTCTATCCTGCAGGTGCAGGCCAGTCATCTGCAGAGGCCCTCCTTGCC
>NW_028061301.1:0-395 GCF_054177405.1 Leptonychotes weddellii
CTGGGTGGCTCAGTTGGTTAAGCGACTGCCTTCGGCTCAGGTCATGATCCTGGAGTCCCAGGATCGAGTCCCGCATCAGGCTCCCTGCTCGGCAGGGAGCCTGCTTCTCCCTCTGACCCTCCCCCCTCTCACGTGCTCTCTGTCTCTCTCATTCTCTCTGTCTCAAATAAATAAATAAAATCTTTAAAAAAAAAAAAAAGATATTTTTAGACCATATTTCTGAACAACTACGTACAATGTAAAAACTCTAAGTCCAGCTAGAATCACATGGACAGCATAGGATTAAGGTTAAGAATGGGGACTTTGAAGCCAAGAGTGCCAGTGTCCAGATCCTGACATCATCACTTACTAACTCTGAGATCTTGGGGAAGATACCTAATTTCTCTGTGCTTTAT
>NW_028061302.1:0-395 GCF_054177405.1 Leptonychotes weddellii
TCTGGCATTAGGATGGACTTAGGACCTGGAGCACCAGGGGCCATTAGACCAGAGGGGAGGGTGTGGTGGCTAGTGTATGAAAAGCTTGATTCAGACTAGGAGATCCGTGAAAGACTATCTGACCACCTAAGGGAGTTAATTTCTATACCTGTAAAATGAAGAATTTCTCAGATCTCTTTTCTTATTTATTTATTTATTTTTTTTTTTTAAAGATTTTATTTATTTATTTGACAGAGAGAGACACAGCGAGAGAGGGAACACAAGCAGGGGGAGTGGGAGAGGGAGAAGCAGGCTCCCCGCAGAGCAGGGAGCCCGATGTGGGACTCGATCCCAGGACCCTGGGATCATGACCTGAGCCGAAGGCAGTCGCTCAACCGACTGAGCCACCCAGGCGC
>NW_028061303.1:0-395 GCF_054177405.1 Leptonychotes weddellii
TTCACCAGTGTTTAGTTTTATATTGAGGTGTCCAGGTTGGAATAAAATAGTATAGGGGCACCTGGGTGGCTCAGTTGTGAAGCGTCTGCCTTCGGCTCAGGTCATGATCCCAGGGTCCTGGGATCGAGCCCCATGTCGGGTTCCCTGCTCAGCGGGAAGCCTGCTTCTCCCTCTCCCGCTCCCCCTGCTTGTGTTCCTGCTGTCGCTGTGTCTCTCTCTGTCAAATAAATTAAAAAAAAAAAAAATCAGTAAAAAGTTTCTGGAAAATCCCCCAAAACCTTAAAATCAAACAACATATGTCTATAACTGATGTGTCAAAGAAGAAATCAAAAAGGAAACTAAAAAATATCCTGAACTAAATGAAAATGAAAAAAAATGTCAAAATTTATAGGATA
>NW_028061304.1:0-395 GCF_054177405.1 Leptonychotes weddellii
TTTTTTTTTTTTAAGATTTTATTTATTTATTTGACAGAGACACAGTGAGAGAGGGAACACAAGCAGGGGGAGTGGGAGAGGGAGAGACAGGCTTCCCGCGGAGCAGGGAGCCTGATGTGGGGCTCGCTCCCAAGACCCTGGGATCATGACCTGAGCCAAAGGCAGACACTAATGACTGAGCCACCCAGGTGCCCCCATCATGTTTTTGATGTGGTGATCCACGATTCATTGTTTTCATATAACACCCAGTGTTCCATGCAGTATGTGCCCTCCTTAATACCCATCACTGGCCTAACCCATTCCCCCACCCCCCTTCCCTCTAAAACCCTCAGTTTGTTTCTCCGAGTCCATAGTCTCCCATGGTTCATCTCTCCCTCCAATTCCCCACCCCCTCA
>NW_028061305.1:0-395 GCF_054177405.1 Leptonychotes weddellii
ATCTCAAGCAGATTCCCCGCTGAGGGCAGAGCCTGACCCAGGCTTGATCCCACAACCCTGAGATGGTGACCTGAGCAGAAATCAAGAATCGGACACTTAACCAACTGAGCCACCCAGGCGCCCCAAGAATGATTTTTTGAATATTATATTATCATATGTACTAGTAAAGTGAGTCTTTATAAAAAAAAAAAAGATGCTGGGGCGCCTGGGTGGCTCAGTTGGTTAAGCGACTGCCTTCGGCTCAGGTCATGATCCTGGAGTCCCTGGATCGAGTCCCGCATCGGGCTCCCTGCTTGGCAGGGAGTCTGCTTCTCCCTCTGGCCCTCCCCCCTCTCATGTGTGCTCTCTCTCATTCTCTCTCTCTCAAATAAATAAATAAAATCTTAAAAAAAAAA
>NW_028061306.1:0-395 GCF_054177405.1 Leptonychotes weddellii
GAGCTGGGGCACCCAGCTGCCTGGGGCACCCCCTTGCTAGGGACTGTGTTATGTGAGATCCGAAGTCCCCATGACTTTTGCTGGTTTGAGTCAAAACCATCTTAACTGCTAAGCCTGCTCCCGCCCCTCCTCCCCCTCCTCCTCAGAAGCCCCTGGAATCCCAGATCCTCAAGGATGGAGAGGGGGTGGGAACCCCCCCCCCCAAGCTTTCTCACTCCTGTCATGTCTCTGGAAGCTGCCCTGCCTCTTAAAACCACTTCACAATATTAAAAGGCATGATATTAAAAGGCATGCTCTTTCTTTTTTTTTTTTTTTTTTTTAAAGATTTTATTTATTTATTTGAGAGAGAGAGAGAATGAGAGACAGAGAGCATGAGAGGGAGGAGGGTCAGAGGG
>NW_028061307.1:0-395 GCF_054177405.1 Leptonychotes weddellii
AAAAACTCTCAATAAGCTAGCAGTGGAGGGATATTTCCTCATTCTGATAAACAGCAACTACAAAACACATAGAGCTAACATCATACTTGATGGTGAGAAACTAGATGTCTTTCCCCTATAAGTAAGATGTCCCTTTTCACAACTTTTATTCAATATCATGCTAGAAATCCTAACTCATGCAATAACATGAAATAACAAAAACATGGAAAAGCAATAAAAGGTATACAGATTGGAAAGAAAGAAACTAAATTGTCTTTGCAGATGACATGATTAAGTAGAAAATGCCACTGCATCAACAAAAACTTCTGTAAATAACAGCTTATTTTTTTTTAAAGATTTTATCTATTTATTTGCCGGGGGGGGGGGAGAGTACAAGCAGGAGGAGCGGCAGGCAG
>NW_028061308.1:0-8375 GCF_054177405.1 Leptonychotes weddellii
AAAAAATAAATAAAAAAATAAAAAAAACTAGCTATAGGGGCGCCTGGGTGGCTCAGTTAAGCGTCTGCCTTCGGCTCAGGTCATGACCCCAGGGTCCTGGGATTGAGCCCTGCATCGGGCTCCCTGCTCTGCGGGAAGCCTGCTTCTCCCTCTCCCACTCCCCCTGCTTGTGTTCCCTCTCTCGCTGTGTCTCTGTCAAATAAATAAAATCTTAAAAAAAAAAAAAAAACTGGCTATAGTCTAGTTTTATTCCCATCCATAGTGACAGAGGACGGAAAATATTATTTGCTTTATATCCTGTGGTTATGTAGCTTTCAGTAGGGTCTGAGAGACAATTTGGCATTGATACCTGATGTTTAAGTCAAACTTCTCCTCCAAATCTGGAAATGATTTATCCTCTTTACTGATTATTATACAAATAGAAAACCAACCAGTTGAAGATTAATACCTAAAAGAAAGAAGCTCACAGCCACTAATATTTAAAGTAATATCAAATTCTTATGCATCTCTCTGGAATTCTTTTATTCAACAGTTGTTTAAAAGCAGGTCAAATCATCACTGAGATTCATCAATTCAACTCACTAATACAAAGACATTTAATTATTTCTTAGAGACAGATGGATAATATAGTTCATAATTCTCTTTAGGTCTTCTTCCCTCATATTCTATTTTATTTTTATATGTGGTAACAGAAATTCACAGGAATTCTACATATTTTAAACTGGGTTTAACTATCCATATTTGTTTCCAATTCCCTGTTGTAATAGTGAATATGGTCATATTAATAAATATGTATAAAGGAAGACAAAACAAATATCCCAGAACAAAAGAACCATAATGGAAGATATCAATGAATTTTATTATATCAAAATAGAAAATTTCAAAATCCACTATAAAGTTTTTAAAAATGAGAAATTGAGAGAAGACAGTCGCAACATGGATAATATACAAACTATTTCAGTCATGAGTTTTAAAAACCCTGCAAATTAAAAAACAAGCACTGATGTTTTAAAATAAATGTAGAAAAAATACAGAGATTGAGGAGATGGGGGTGGTAAAAAGGAATATTCATTTTATCTATTCTAGTTGAAATATGCACAATGACATAATAATCATGCACCACTTTCCTAATTAAAAACTTTCTACAACTCATTTAAGAAATAATAAAAACAAACTATTTTCACACTAACCAGTTAGAAAAATTCATCTGATCCTCTTATTCTACTCCTTCAGTGCCCAGCCATCTCCTAATTAACAGCTCATCTTATGAATAATTTCATTTACAAAGCCTTTTCTGAATGATCCCTAATCAGAGGTATTTTGTTCTCAAATCCATTTTCATTCCTGTAATATAGCTTTTAACCCACTGAATTATTTAAAAATTGACTTACTCCTTCATCTTTTCCAAAACAATGAGCCTTCCAAGGGCAATAAATTTTTTTTAAGATTTATTTATTCAGAGAGAGAGTGCACATGCAAGCTGGGATAAGGGCAGAATGAGAGGAAGAGAAAGACTACCAAGCTGAGCAAAGAGCCTAATACAGGGTTCAATCCCAGAACCCTGAAACCACGATCTTGAGCTGAAATCAAGAGTCAGATGCTTAACTGACTGAGCCATCCAGGTACCCCTCCAAAAGCAAGAAATCTTAACCCACCATCTCTAACATGAGGTCTGATCCATAAATAAAATAAAGTCAGTGTTTAGATCTTGTTTTCACTGAAATTTAAATAGAAGCTGCCCTCATCATCATCCTTCTAGACTCCTAACAAGACTTTTGACTCAAGTCCTACTTCTCTTCCTATTTATCAAACTTACTCACCTTTTAAGCCTTTAGACCCCCAATCCTGAGTAGGTCTTATTTCCTATTCTTTCCTTTCTACTTCACCACATCTTATCTTCTCTCCTCTACCTGATCTTGCTAGAGCCGAAGTATTGGTTAGAGTAGAAAGAGAGTGAAGAGGTATTTAAAGACAATTAAGTCACATGAATATTTGAATCTCCCAAATCTATTACAGTGTCTAACACATGGTAAATGTTTAATGAACGAATGAATGATAAATGTCAATAGTGAACCTGAAGTAATTATAGACCCAAAGTCACTACAGTTACCACACTCTCAAAGTCCTCCCTGACCCTAAGCTCACACCAACACCCCAAAACTTAGCTTTCTGTAAATGAGCTAACAATTCTTCTTCATGGATAATATAAATGTAACAAATTACATGGACTAAAATAAATGTATGTTATAGGGAAACCACCTAGACTCTCCCTGAAAAACCTACTTTCACTTTATGTACAATTTAAGCAGTACAGTGTAGTAGTTAAAACTGTGTCTCAGAGTCAGACACTTGACTGAATCTTGGCTTCTCCACTTAGTAATCGTGTCAGCTTGCTTGAAGGCAGCTACTTGCTCACTATGCCTTCTTCTTATCATTTGGAAAAAAAAATGAGAATAAGACCATTTATCTCAAGGGTTGTTGTACAATAATGCAGACAAAATGCCTACCACAGAACCTGACACCTGTTTGATTGAGACACTTACTACTTTTCTCATTCTTTCTGGATTTTCTTCCTTGCAGCATAACAAAAGCAGAACATTAGAAGAAAAGGAGAATAAATATGTTAAGATAAATCAAAGACTAAGAATAGAAAGAAGTTTCTAGACTTTATAAAATCTATTTATCTGTGATCCTTTTGTGTAGATTGACATACATCAATAGCCTAAAAAGTTTTGAGAGAATTACAACTAGTGAAGTAGGTCAATACTACCAATCACATTAATGTCCATGACAGAATAACTACGGTTCTGCCTACGCTATTTAAAAAAAGCAGGAAAGACGAAATCGGGCACGTTCAGGGTAGTATGGCCAAAGACTGGAGCACTGGGTGTTATACGAAAACAATGAATCATGGAACACTACATCAAAAACTAATGATGTACTGTATGGTGACTAACATAATAAAATTAAATTCAAAAAATAAAAAAGCAGGAAAATAATTGTGACAGATTTTTTAAATATGTACTTGAGTGACTTTCATAAAATCCCTCTTAGGAAGAGACTTCTGTTGTTGAGGAAATGTTTAAATCATTCTAATAGGGGTAGGTTAGTTGCTATGGGTCATGGATTTCAGCTGGTTCCTTGGCTACAGAGTAATAGTATAACAAAAATAAAACCTACTTTCTGTGACAGGAAGAGAAAGTTGATCCTGGTTAGAAAAAGACATGACTGGGGCGCCTGGGTGGCTCAGTCATTAAGCGTCTGCCTTCAGATTTGTTGTGAGGATTTAATGAGATAATAGGCCAAATGCCTGGCAAATTGCCTTATATGCTGTAAGTGCTCAATAAATACTCAATTTGCCTTCCATCCAGGGACCAAGTGAAGATATGCAGACAGGAAAAAACTCAATCTCCCCTTGCTCAGAGCATATGGCTCGTGCAGCACTAGAGCCTGGGCAGGAGTGGGACTTCTGCTTTGGGAGGAAGTGGCCGTTGGGGTGTGCAATTTGAACAGCAACAGTTCATGGTCCTTTCAGGTGTCCCCTGTTAAAAAGCTTCAGATTGCTCATGCCCAGGCAAGTGGCTTGGCTGCTGGAGTCTCAGTATCATTGGTGGATGATGGCAACCTGACCCTTGGGGTCCTGGAATTGAGCACCGCATCAGGCTCCCTGCTCCGTGGGAAGTCTGCAGCTCCCTCTCCCACTCCCCTGCTTGTGTTCCCTCTCTTGCTGTCTCTCTCTCTCTAATAAATAAATAAATCTTAAAAAAGAAAAGGAAAAAGACATGAGTGGGATGACAGTGAATGACAGGAGAGAAAAAAACAGAAAAGTGATCAAGAAAGTGGGCCAAAAAGGAACTCCTCCTGAGAGTCTCCCAGTATTCAGTGAAGTCTACAAAAATGAGTTTTATAGCTGGATGTGTTCCATAAACTGGAAAAAGCTTTAAGTTCTGAAACTACAAGATGTAAAAGCTAGAATTTGCAGAAATTATGGCATGACCAGATCCTTGCCTGCTACATAAATTAGGAAGGGACTGAAATTTCAGCTGTAAATCACTTCCCAAATACATAATCTGAGATACTCCACGTAATATAGTACTTAAATATCTCTATTCAAACAGAGGTCAAGCTTCAAAAAATGTTAGTACTTGGGGCACCTGGGTAGCTCAGTTAAGCATACAGCTCTTGGTTTCCTCTCAGGTCATGATCCCAGGGTCATGAGATCCAACCCAGGGGCTGGCTCTGCACCCGCTCTGACTGCCCCTTCCCCTGATCACTCACTGCAACAAATCTTAAAAAAAAAATAAAAATAAAAACTGTTGGTACTTAAGACCTAGGTTACATTCATCAGAATAATTCCTGGGGTGTCAATACGAAGTAATTAATATTTTCTTCTGAGCAAGATCCCCACCTCATAAAAGCAGCATCACTGAATGTAATGTTCCTTTCAATCTTCACAACTTCATTCCACATCCTAGCTCACACTGGGCCCAGAGCCGTGCACATGGAAAGGATTTCTTAATGCCTGAGTTGGGTTAAAGTAAAGAACTCTGTATTCCCTTTCATACAAACTGCTGAGTTTGGTAATATGTGTGGCCTAAAGGTCAACAGTACTTAGAATAATGTATTCCAGTTAGGAGGACAGGGTACCTTTGCTTCTCCAGACTTCTTTAATAGTTTCTCTCCAGAAAAGGACTTCAAGCCATTCTGGACCACTTTGTTTTCAGCCTATTCTAGGGCTCACACAGCAGAAAATAAAAGTCAGAGGCCAGTTCCCTGAATTACCATGCCCTGGCCACCTCTGCTTCTGTCCCCAAGGGTCAGGTTGCCATCATCCACCAATGATACTGAGACTCCAGCAGCCAAGCCACTTGCCTGGGCATGAGCAACCTGAAGCTTTTTAACAGGGGACACCTGAAAGGACCATGAACTGTTGCTGTTCAAATTGCACACCCCAACGGCCACTTCCTCCCAAAGCAGAAGTCCCACTCCTGCCCAGGCTCTAGTGCTGCACGAGCCATATGCTCTGAGCAAGGGGAGATTGAGTTTTTTCCTGTCTGCATATCTTCACTTGGTCCCTGGATGGAAGGCAAATTGAGTATTTATTGAGCACTTACAGCATATAAGGCAATTTGCCAGGCATTTGGCCTATTATCTCATTAAATTCTCACAACAAATCTGAACAGTGTTCTTGCTCTCATATTAGAGAGAAGGGTGTCCATAGGATGCCTCCAGCCCTGCATAAAAATTTCCAACTGAGAATGGTTTAAGATATTTCTGGAGTAGTAAGAGCAGATGCTCTGAAGACATAATGTAGTTTTCAAATCCTTGCTCTACTGTTAAGTGTGTGCATAGCTTTGGGCAATTTACTTAAAACATTTTATGCTCCAGCTACCTTAGTTTTAAAATGAGGGAAAATAATGGTATTTTTACCCTAGAATTGATGCAAGGATAAACAGGGTTAATGCATACAAAGCACTTAGAACCAAGCCTGGCAAATCCAAGAAGTCTGCAGTAACCCAAGTCTAGGGTAGGTTCATGGTTTCTGTGATGTCACCAAGAATTTCCTCTCCTTCTGTCCTTTCATCTTCAGTGTGTTGACTGTTAGTTTCATGTGACAAGATGATGGCCACAGTTTCATGCATTACATGTAGAAATAACATCTGACAAAAAAGGAAAGAAACTGTTTCCACCTGTGCTTCTCATTTTAAGAAAAAGAAACCCTTCCCCTGCAAAGTTTTCCCAATATCCCTCAGACCATAAGGGAGACTGGGAAAACAATTATCAGGAATCTCAGACTCTAATATAATTTCTTCCAGCAAAGCCACAGCAGAGGGGGTATGAAGAAGACTGTTGAATAGGCCACTAACAATGAAGGGAAACTGATTTTCAAAGCTGTAAGTCTCTTGATAGCTAGTGTATGGCAGAGCTGAAAGATAAAAACAAGTCTGGACCTTCTGCTAAAGATGCTACCTCCCAGATCACTGTACAGAGTTTATATTCATTTGCTAGGGCTACTATAACAAAGTACCACATACTAGGTGGAGCTTAAGCTACAGAAATTATAGTTTGGAAGGCTACAAGTCCAAGGCAAAGCGTCAAAAGAGTCGGTCTCTTCTGAAGGTTGTGAGGAAAAACATGGTCCATTACTCTTAGCTTCTGATGGTTTGCTGGAAATCCTTGAGAAGTATCACTCCTATCTCTGGCTTCATTTTCACACAGTGTTCTCCCAGCTTATGTCACTAAATTTCCCCTATATATAAGGACATTAGCATTATTAGATGAGAGTCTACCCTAAGGATATTTTAACCCCACAGTCCTTCATATTAACTGAGCTGAAGATTTTATTGTAATTCCTATAGGATACTTAAATTTAAGTTCTTCCCTGATGTTCTGTTTTGATTTTCCATTTATACTGATTTTTCATTGCTTTGAGATATAATTGACATATGATAAAACCCATATTTAATGTATATAATTTGATGAATTTAACATATGTATATACTTCTGATACCACCACCACAATCTAATGAATATATCGATCACCTCAAAAAAAAAAAAAAAAAAGAAAAAAAGCAAAGACTATCTCCAAATAAGGTCACATTCTTATGTACTGGGTGTTAGGACCCCAGCATATAAATTGGTTGAGAGCAAGGGGACACAATTCAACCCATAATCCCATAATATAGGTGAAAACCACCTTAAAGGGAGATCAACAACCCAGGGGTTTGATATATACACTTAGAAAAAAAGGATAGGGGTGACATCTATTTGTTTTAAGTCACAGAATTAATGCAAAAGGGCTGGTTCAGACAAAAACATTTATGAGCATAATACAGAAAAACAGATTAATCGAGCTCAAAAATAGATATTCCTTCAACATAACTAGTAATTATCTTCAGGGAGAAAAAAATATGTTTTGGTCCTTTGCATCTTTCTTGTCTCTGGAAAGGCATAATGCATTATTCATAATGTAACAATGCTTTGCTTGATGGAAGTACTTTTAATCGAAACCTTTAGGCAAAGAAAACATGGAATAGATTCTTACCTTCTCATTTTTAAAGAGGCACTTAATAAGGATTCTAAAATTTAGAATATTAAGGACAAGAGCTTTGTTGTTAATTGAACTGTTACTGTGGGTCCCTCTTCTCTCATTCACTTGCCACTGGTCACTACTAACAAACTAGGCAAGATCTCAAAGAGTCATACTTGGAAAAAAAAAAATTCTGTTTTCCAATATTGCGATCACTGTTTCTAACAGCTAATAAGAAATCATGTGCATTAAACAATTTATGTGTGTTAAGCATTCTATAAGCAAAGCAACACACTTTGCAGCCCCTTTTACCTAAGGCCAATCTTCTGCCTATTTTTTAGGTTTAATATCCTTTTGTTTCTGAGGATATATTCACTATTGATTCTCTTTTGTTAAACCTCCAGGTTTAGGGCGCCTGGGTGGCTCAGTTGGTTAAGCGACTGCCTTCGGCTCAGGTCATGATCCTGGAGTCCCTGGATCGAGTCCCACATTGGGCTCCCTGCTCGGCGGGGAGTCTGCTTCTCCCTCTGACCCTCCCCCCTCTCATGTGCTCTCTCTCATTCTCTCTCTCTCAAATAAATAAATAAAATCTTTAAAAAAAAAAAAAATAAATAAACCTCCAGGTTTAGAAGTAGTGTTCATGATTCCTAATTCATGGCATACTTTCATCACTGACCTATGCATATTCTCCATTTATTTGTCTTCTCTCATCACATTACCATTTCCCATCCTTTGTCCCATGAGCAACCATTGCATTTTATTTTAATGTTACTCTTTGTAATTGTATGTTCTATTAGTCAAGGTTCTTCAGGAAAACAAAATAGAGATTTTAGAGGACTGGCTCACGCAATTGTGTACGCTGACAAGGCTGAGATCAGTAAGCAAGCCATAAGCCTGGAAATTCAGGTAAGAGCTAATGTAGTTTTGAGTCCAAAATCTACAGACTGGAAACTTAGGCTTCTTTGTTTCAGCTCTGGGGAAGAATTGCTTTTTCTTCAGGAAATCTGTCTTTGCTCTTAAGTCCTTCAACTAACTGGATGAGGCCCACACAACATTATGGAGGATAACCTGCTTTGTCTCCCGTTAACAGATTTTTAACTATTAGTCGCTTCCACAAATACCTTCACAAAAACATTTAGACTAGTGTTTGACCTAACAACTGGGTACCATAGCCAAGTTAACACAAAGTTAACCATGACATATGAATTCCATAAAAAGACTATCACTGTTGTCATGTGATTTTGTCATGCATCAGCATCACTTGTGATTTTTAAACAAGCACATGATCTCACGTCTACCCTAGACCTACTGAGTCATAAGTATTAACAGTAAATTAACAGTAAAA
>NW_028061309.1:0-395 GCF_054177405.1 Leptonychotes weddellii
GGCTGCCCCAGGACAATGCTCTGCCAGCATCCCCGACCCCCTCTCCTGGCACCTCTGCACAGGTTGTGGTTTGGCCCTGGAGGTCTACATTGGCCAGGGACAGCCTGAGCTGAGCTTCAGATAATGAGAAAGCTCCATGTTTGCCTGAGGCATGACAAGTCATGCAACAGAATCTCAATCTAGTTAGTACTCCATCCCACTCTCTCTGTGGTTTCAACAAAAAAGGGGAAAAAGAAAACTAAAAAGAAAAGAAAAGAAAAGATAAAAGAGAAGAAAAGAAAAGGAAAGAAAAAGGATGCTCAAAATCACCATTCATTGTTCCTGGGAACCTATCCTATAAGTGATTTTTAAGAATAAAGAAAGGAAAACTTGTTGGACACCTCCTGCTCCAAAAT
>NW_028061310.1:0-395 GCF_054177405.1 Leptonychotes weddellii
GTCGGGCTCCCTGCTCAGCGGGGAGCCTGCTTCTCCCTCTCCCACTGCACCTCCCACTGCTTGTGCTCACTCTCTCTCAAATAAATAAAGTCTTTTTTTTTAATAAAGATTTGATTTATTTGACAGAGACACAGCGAGAGAGGGGACACAAGCAGGGGGAGTGGGAGAGGGAGATGCAGGCTTCCTGCCGAGCAGGGCTCGATCCCAGGACCCTGCGGGGACCTGGGTGGCTCAGTCATTAAGCATCTGCCTTCGGCTCAGGTCATGGTCCCGGGGTCCTGGGATCGAGCCCCGCATCGGGCTCCCTGCTCGGCAGGAAGCCTGCATCTCCCTCTCCCACTCCCCCTGCTTGTGTCCCCTCTCTCGCTGTGTCTCTGTCAAATAAATCAAATCTT
>NW_028061311.1:0-395 GCF_054177405.1 Leptonychotes weddellii
GAAAGAGCATGCCTTGGGCGCCTGGGTGGCTCAGTTGGTTAAGCGACTGCCTTCGGCTCAGGTCATGATCCTGGAGTCCCTGGATCGAGTCCCGCATCGGGCTCCCTGCTTGGCAGGGAGTCTGCTTCTCCCTCTGACCCTCCTCCCTCTCATGCTCTCTGTCTCTCATTCTCTCTCTCTCTCAAATAAATAAATAAAAATCTTTAAAAAAAAAAAAAAAAAAAAGAAAGAGCATGCCTTTTAATATCATGCCTTTTAATATTGTGAAGTGGTTTTAAGAGGCAGGGCAGCTTCCAGAGACATGACAGGAGTGAGAAAGCTTGGGGGGGTTCCCACCCCCTCTCCATCCTTGAGGATCTGGGATTCCAGGGGCTTCTGAGGAGGAGGGGGAGGAG
>NW_028061312.1:0-395 GCF_054177405.1 Leptonychotes weddellii
ATTTGTATCTGTTGATTATTGTAGTTTTAAGAGCTTTATTGAGATGTAATATGCCTACCATACAACTCAGCCATGCAAACTATACAATTCAATGACTTTTAGTATATTCACAGAGTTGTACATCCCTCAATACAATCTCACTTTAGGAAATTTTATTATTCCAAAAAGAAATCCTGTGTCCATTAAGAGTCATTCCCCAGGGCGCCTGGGTGGCTCAGTTGGTTAAGCGACTGCCTTCGGCTCAGGTCATGATCCTGGAGTCCCTGGATCGAGTCCCGCATCGGGCTCCCTGCTCGGCAGGGAGCCTGCTTCTCCCTCTGACCCTCCCCCCTCTCATGTGCTCTCTCTCTCTCATTCTCTCTGTCTCAAATAAATAAATAAAATCTTTAAAAAAA
>NW_028061313.1:0-395 GCF_054177405.1 Leptonychotes weddellii
TGGTATTTTTGTTTCGGGTGATGGGAGCGATACAAATAGAGAATGGGGTCAGGTGAAGGGTTTTTGCTGAGACTCTGATAAATACTGAGAAGAGCACAGCTCCCATTCCAGCAGCCCATTCCCTGGAAGCACATAGAGCGAATTGTCCAATTATCCTGGAGGCAGAAATGTCAGATGATACAAGCGGAGGAAGAGGAAGGTTACAGCACGGTTCTGGTCTATAAAATTGTCACACGGTCACGAGAGCTGGTGACTCTGGAGCACCCACCACCACGTGGGAGATACTCGGTCACAAAGAGCTCTCTTTCACACAGACTTCAGGGATCACGTAGTCCAACCATCATTTGAGTCTCACGTGCTCCCCACCGTCCTCTGAGGGGTCATTCAGCCTAAAC
>NW_028061314.1:0-395 GCF_054177405.1 Leptonychotes weddellii
CATATTATATAATTCCGTTTGTATGAAATGTCCAGAATAGGCAGATCTGTAGGGTCAGAAAGTGGTTGTTGGGGGTTACGGGATGGGTGGTGGGAAGGGACCGCTAATAGGTGTGTGGTTACTTTTTGGAATGATGAAAATGTTGTAAAATTAAGTTGTGGTGATGGTTGCACAACTCTGTGATTATGCTAAAAACGATTGCATTGTTATATTTTTAGAAATCTATAGCCTAGCAAGTTAAAAAGTCTGAGATATCTATGTATCTATATCTATAGATATAGATGTATATCTATAGATCTATAGATACATAGATATAGATATATATATTTAAACATATAGTTTAGCCAGTTAAGGGCTAATTCCTTTCTCTCCGATTCTTCAGGTTTAAAGTTAAG
>NW_028061315.1:0-395 GCF_054177405.1 Leptonychotes weddellii
TTTTTTTGGTATCAAATAATATTAATTTAACTATATCACAGATTATCACTGGGGCCCTCTCTTCATCTGGCATTTTGCTTATATTTTGGCTTCAAGAACTGTAAAAAAGGTATGGGACTTTAAAGGAATATTTCAGTCTTACAACCACAGTATTATGTCAAAAAAGTGAATTCAGTGATTTAATGATATGCCTTTGAAGAGTGGGGTATGGTTGGAAACACATGTACTTGGGACTCAGATAGTACCCCATGTGAATCTGGTACAAGTGACTTTGGGTGGATTACTTAAACCATTGTTTCCTCAGTTGTAAAATGGGAGTTATACACTCTATTTCATAGAATCAGTATTAAGAATAAAAGAAAAAGTGTGTTAGGTAGTAGGTGCGTGCCTTGCAC
>NW_028061316.1:0-395 GCF_054177405.1 Leptonychotes weddellii
AATGTAGTAAGTGTAAGAAGTCCTTCATACGTCTCTCTTCCCTGATTGAGCATCAGAGAGTTCACACTGGAGAAAAACCGGATCAGTGTATGGACTGCAAAAAGACCTTTTGCCGTATCATGCAACTTACCCTACACAGGAGAATTCACACTGGGGAGAAATCCTATGAATGTAAGGAATGTGGAAAAGCCTTTACCTACACGTCCCATTTCATCATTCAGAGGAGGAGTCATACAGGGGAAAGACCTTACGAATGTCACGTGTGCAGGAAAACTTCTAGTAACCACTCTTCACTTGTCACGCACAATAGGACACATAGTGGAGTGAAGCCCCCTGATTGCCCTGAATGTGGGCAGTCCTTTAGATGCAGATCACAGCTTGCTCGACATCAGCGA
>NW_028061317.1:0-395 GCF_054177405.1 Leptonychotes weddellii
CTGGGTGGCTCAGTTGGTTAAGCGACTGCCTTCGGCTCAGGTCATGATCCTGGAGTCCCTGGATCGAGTCCCGCATCGGGCTCCCTGCTCGGCAGGGAGCCTGCTTCTCCCTCTGACCCTCCCCCCTCTCATGTGCTCTCTCTCTCTCATTCTCTCTGTCTCAAATAAATAAATAAAATCTTAAAAAAAAAAAAAAAAATAAGGAGATATATATATGCAACAGCACATTTTGAGGAATTGAAATTAGCTCCAAGGTTGGGACTGATTGCTTACTCTTGCCATGACTGGTTCAGGATGGTGGGCTTGTAGTTCATTCATTAGTTTTGCATGTCATTAAGTACAATTCATTATTATTTTTTTTTTAAGATTTTATTTATTTATTTGAGAGAGAGAAT
>NW_028061318.1:0-395 GCF_054177405.1 Leptonychotes weddellii
GACATATTTATAAAAAGTTTAACATAGCAAGAATATGTAATAGCCATAAACATTTACACACATTATGATAGACCATAAAAATATGAAATAAAAGGGTGCCTGGCTGGCTCAGTTGGTAAAGCATGCAACTCTTGATCCCCAGGTCATGAGTTCAAGCCCCACATGTGTGTGGAGCATACTTTAAAAAAATGAAGTAAAAATTGACAGAATTGAGGGGACAAATAGGCAGTTCTACAATAATAGTTGGAGGCATTAATACCCCACTCTCAATAAAAAATAGAACAAGACATAAGTAAGGAAATAGACTTACACGACATAATAAACCAACTTGATCTAACAGACATGTATAGAACTTTCTACTCCAACATAAACATTCTCAAGTGCACATGAGACAT
>NW_028061319.1:0-14799 GCF_054177405.1 Leptonychotes weddellii
CCAGATTTTGAAGTTCTCAGCTACGATTTGCTCAAATATATCTTCTAGTCCTCTCTCTCTCTCCACCCCCTCATGGATCCCAATAATTCTGACATTGGAACGTTTCATGGTGTCAATTATTTCTCTGCTTCGGTTTTCATGGATTCTGAGTTGTTTTTCCCTGGCCTCCTCTTTTCCCTTCTTGTCTATTAATTGGTTTTCTAAATCACTAATGCGTTCTTCTGCCTTGCTTACCCTAGCTGTTAGATTATCTAGATTAGATTGGATCTCATGATAGCATTTTTAAGTTCTGCAAATTCAGCTTTCATTTCTGCCCTTAGAGACTCTATGTTGCCATTAATCGATTTCTCCATTCTAACTATCATCTTCACAATTGCTACCCTGAATTCCATCTCCGACATCTTGGTTATAACTGAATCCATTTGCAAATCTGTGGCATAAGTCATATTCTCTGAGTCTTTCCTATTTTGGGGGTTCCTCCTCCTAGTCATTCTGTTAAGGGGTGGTTGAGGGAATCTATAGAGTCCAAATTATTGACCACAACCCAAGCAAGATGCACCTGTTTTCTAGGGACTTTAGGGTTGCTAGCCTCTTGTTTTCCCAGCCTGTCTTCTGGAGGAGGGGCCTGCCATGCTGTTACTCAGGCAACCCTGTTTGGGCAGAGTTGCCCTGCCCCTGTGGCGGGAGATGGGCTCAGTGGAAACCGGTTTTGGGGGGCTTTTGTTCCCTGGTGGCTTTCCCTGGTGGGTTTCCGCATCTCTTCCAAGAGTCAGAGCAGAAGAGACCATTTCCAACCCTATGCCTCAGAGCAGAGAGATTGCAGTCTGTTCCTCAGTGAGCTCTCCAGGCCACACTGTCTCCTTTTCTGTCTGTGCTGCTATAAACTGCAGTGTCCTGGGTTGTGAGCCCCTCAGCAATGCTCCCAGTCCTCGCTTCCAGGTCTGGGACATGTCTCTGCCCTTTGTGCTTCTCAAACCACCAGCCATCCCCAGTTTGCACATGTGACCCCACTGCTCTGGGTTTCCTTCTGGCGAGCTGCCCTAAAGTCCTTTCCCCCTCACTACCATTCTGCGAGTCTGTACCCCATCCCTAGCATGGGAGTCTATCGCTCACCAGCAGTGTAGGATCCCAATGGCTGGCTCCCTCCCCATTCTGTTTATCCTCAGATATCTGCTCCCGGAATCACGGCTCCCTGCTTCATACTTTGAAACTAACCGCCTGCAATATTCTGTTTGTAGAGATCCAGATCTGTCTTCTTACATCTCAGGCTGATTTCATGGTTGTTCAGTGTGATCTGGTAGATATCCAGCTCAATTCCTGGACCAGTTGGAATAGGGTCCCCTACTCCTCTGCCATCTTTTCCCTCTCCCTCAAAGATAAAATGTTTTAGATTATCCATAAAATTCTTTAAAATCTGACATTCTGTAAGTTTAATAGGTACTCAATAAAGTTGTTTTTTTTTTAATTGAATGATCAGGAGAGAATTTTTGTAAAGCACTGGACTAATATTTAGAAGATCTGTGTTCCATCCTAGGCTAGCCTTAACCAACTCATACATAATCTTGGACTTCAGTTTTCTTACCTATAAATTGAGAGATCCTGAATTTTCCTCATCTCCTAGGTTCCCACCTGCTCCAAGATTTTATTGGACCCTATATAATAACAGGAGTTGCTTGAGCACAGAGAAATAAGGAGCAGCTCTCAGCTCCTGGCAGAACCCACCTGGAATCACGATCACTACTCTGAACTACAAACCAGCCAACTAAACTGAAAACCTTGGTCATGGATCAGTGGTCCACATAAGACAAATTTGTAATTGCCTTCTCTAAAAAGAAAGTGACTCTGTTGACAAGGAATTCAATTATCAAGCTATTGTGTTGCTACCCAGTTAAATGATTTATTTTTCTAGTTAGGAAAACTTTAGAATGGTGGGGAGGGGAAGAATGAGGTATGAGTATGTGAATGGAAGGATTTTGCATTTGTTTGATGCAATGTAGTTGACTTTTCTTCCTATTATTATTAAATTATCTATGTTTTTGTTAATCCCTGCATTTATAATATGTGGTTAGAGGAATTAGCTGGATATGGGTTGTACATAATACAAAGAAGTTTACATCACATTATAGTCATATTTATGGTAGTCCCTTTTTGTTCACAGCTAAGATTCATTATACTTTCTCCCAACAAAGTAGTTTAGTGGAAAGAGCACAGACTTTAATCAACGAAGATCTGGGTTTTAGATCTTGGTCTTTCATTTACCCACTATATGACTTTGGACTAATCATTAATTCTCTCTGGGTCTTAGTTTATCTTGCTTATCCATCTCTAAAGTGTTCCTGGAAATGCTTTGTCTGCCTATCTCATTGAGAGGTGCAAATGAGATTACACATGTGAAAGCTTTTTGCTAGGTTTGGCAGGTGTCATTAAGTGACACTAAAATAGTGGTCTGTGAGCCTTGTGGGAACATAGGGAGATTTGATACACAGAGCCCATAGCTGACCTATTCAGGCTTCTTGAGCAAGGTCATTTATTTTTTTCTTATCTTCCTGCATCTGGTTGGTGCAAGTCCCAGCTGATACTACAGTTCTCAAAGTGCAGCCCCTGGACCTGCTGAGTCAGCATCAACTAGGAACTTGTTGGAAATGCACATTTTTGTGCCTCTCCCAAGACCTGCTGAAGCAGTAACTGTGTATGGAGCTTTGCTGTCTGTGTTTGAAAAAACCCTCCAGGTCATTCTGATACATATTAAAGCTGTTGAAGCACACCTGTAAGGAATCCTCTCAACTGATTCTGGGAGAGATATCCTGGATAGAGAGAGAGGTCTTGCTCATTTCACTCGAGTGGGTGTTGTACTCCATTTCTCTGACTTTTCATTTGCCTCTAGAGGCCCATTGCAGTCTTTTTCCTTTTTAAAAATTGTAGGCTTTTTGTGCCCTTTTTTACATCTCCAAAGACATTTCATTTCCTCCTATTTTCAGAACTTCTTAAAATTTCTATCACCAAAGAAATGTTTTTTTCCCCTTCACCTCCATCTGTTCTCCTGTAAATTGAGAAGAAAACTATAAGTGGCAAGGTCCTCAGAATGCACAATATCTTGAATGAATGTGGCTGAGTATGTTTAGCATTTATGTGAGCCTGGATCCTATCTGTTGTCTGAGATCAACGAGGATATCTGCTATTTTAGATATCTCAGCTGTCTATGCCAGAGACAAGAAGACAGTCTCTTAATGAGGGATGACAGAAAAACTGCTTAAATGTGTCTTTGGGGACGAGTACTTTGGAATTTGCTTTGGAATAAAAATGTAGCCTCGTCAGTAAACACAAATGTGCATGCATGTGCGTGTCCGTGTGTGTGTGTGTGTGCGCGCATGCCCGCGCATGAGCTGGACATGGGAGACACGCTTGCAGGGAGTGAGGGCAGTGACTGGAGGAAGCAAAAAAGCCTGATAATCCAGCCTTTGCAAAATAAGTGCAGATCCTCAGCATCTCATTTGCTCATTTTCATTGGTGTTTCCACCACTGCTTGGCCTCCTACCATTATTTTGCACTCGGATTTCTGATGGTTTATGTAATAAGGATATTGTGAATATTAACTTGCAAAGCTCTTTTGCTTATTGTGCTGTAGAGGACCCAAAGCCTCACTGTATCAGATGGTAACTCTCCTCTTTAATGTTCTTTTGAAAAAAGGAAGCATGTAATTTGCTGAAAACCAATGCAGCTACCCTAACTGGGTTGGGATAACCCAGGGAGCAAAGACTGAGGCAAAACTGTCCTGTAGGGGCATTTCATATTAGATGGTGCTTAACCAAACTGTTAATCAAATCTCGATGATTAGTGGAGATTGAAGATGAAAATAAGACTGCAGTAGACCTGCAAAACACACACACGCGTGCATGCGCGCACTTGCACAAGCACACACACGCAGATAGCATAGAGAGAAAGAGGAGATACCAGAGCAGATAGAGCTAAAATGCAACTATTATTCCATTAAAAATAAACTTATATCTCTCAAGATTACCAAAGTCTGTCTCTGTCCCTTACAACTTGAAAAGCAAGATGAACACAAATGTTACTCATTTTTTGATATGTAATGAGTATATAGAATTTTAAAATTTACAAAGTGGTTTCAAATACTGCATCCTATTTTATTCTCAAAAATTCCATGGGGTTAGATATTTTTACCATAACCTCCAATTTTTAGATCTATGTTTTTCAAAATGTGAGATGTGTCCGTATCCTACTGATGATCTTGGGCTAACTTTAGGTGGTTCCCTGACATGGCATTATTGGCATGTATTACCTATGAAAGAGATGTCTTATTTCTGGTTCTCTTCAATATTTTATGTAAGGAGAACATTTCAGTTTGGTGCTATGTCTATAAAACCTCGGAATACATCTCCATTTTAATTAAAAAAATAAAAAATAAGTCAGAACTTAGAACCTTTTCTAGGCATTAGTATGCAGACAAAATTGATTATATTACTTTATAGTTATTATAATAAATTTTATAGTTACTGTCCTATTTTTGGCAACTATTTATGATACTAGTTTTCCATTTGTGACAATAATGTAAAATTTCCTTTTAACACAGATTTATTTAAATAAAAATTTTTTTGGAAAATTGTTATTAATGGTGGTAGATTAATAGTAGGTAGTATATGGAAATGACAAAAAATGCATAATACAAAATAATCAAAACTTTATAAGTGAAGAAAGTCCACCTCAGAAAGGATGAGTTACTTGGGAAGACCACACACCTTCAAATTTTATTCAGAACTATTGTAATAGGGGAAAAGCGACCCAGTATAGAAATGGGGCTCCATTCCAAATACAACAGGGACAAGTGGGGATTTATAGCCAAGGAGAAGGGCAGTCAGTGGATGGAAATTTACTAAGAGAAGACATCAAGACTGGGGCAAATTCTAGCCAAGCCAACTTAATACAATTCCTGCTGAGGATAGACCAGGGTGATCAGAGACCAAGTGTGGAGAGTGAGGGGTTACTATCAGATATCTAGGGTGATCAAGTAATGGGGGTGGGGCATTCTTGCTCAACTGAATTATCAGGATTCTTGCTAAAACTGGAATTTACAAAGAAACTCACAGAGGGGCATAGGAGAAGGTTCAGGAGACTGACTAAAGTTTGGACAAACAAAGAATCTTTGTCAGTACATAGGGTATTAGTGACAGACCTTAGACCAGAACCAGTCTCCTCACTCCTAGTCCTGCTCTTTAGACTTTAAAATGGCTTTTCTTATGGTTTATTAAAAAGTCTTAGCGTCTTTCTACCCCAGCACTCTCATTGTATGAGAGCTTAGGGACCAATACAAGCAGTTACATTTTTTGCCGATTTAAAAAACAATAATGATAACAATAATATATTTATTCAGGCTTTACTATGGGCCTACATACTACTTTATATATTTTATACATATACTTAGTAATGCATTTACTTATTATACTTACTAATTTATTTAACATTCACATTAAATTCTACAAAAGAAGTATCTCATATGGATTTTTAAGAATAAATCTCTCAGTGGTGAGATTCTACCACATTTTTTTTCCAGGTCTTGAAGAGATTACCTAACCCCAGAAAATCTCCCCTTGTTGTCACTGCTACAGTCTGCTTAGGAAGATGTTTATGAAGATGCTCCTTTAAAAATATATCTCTCTAGGGGTGCCTGGGTGATTCAGTTGATTAAGCATCTGACTCTTGATCTCAGCTCAGGTCTTGATCTCAGGGTGATGAGTTCAAGTCTCCATGCTGGGCATAGAGCCTACTTAAAAAAAAAAAAAGAATAAATCTCCCCAGCCTCCATCCCTCTTGGTTGCTCTTCTGGAATCACTAACATGACAACAGGTCAAAAGATTAATGATTCTCACTTTATGCTCCATTCCTAATATTAGAGGGGAAAATGTAGATTTCAAGATATATTTATTATATTATTTTTAAGTAATCCATAACATTTAATACTAACTTAACAAATATTTATTGACACAACAAATATATAGCAGATATTATGAGGGACACTCAGATAACATTGGTGAACAGAAAGAGAAGTGAAGACTACCCAGGCAAAGCTTATAGTTTGGTATGTGGACAAGAGTAGACCCATTCAAATGATCACACAGTATATGTAACTGTACAACTAACCCACATGGATGGGCCATAAGAATGTAACTCAATTCAGATTGGGGCCAAGAGGAGTAGAGCAGTCTTTCCTGAGAAATTGAGGTGTTGTCTAAGATATGAAGAAGGAGTAAGAGCTGACTAGGTGAAGAAGGGAGTTCACAGGGAGGGAGGAGTCTTAAGGCAGAGGAAAGAGCACTTACAAAGGCCCTGAGGCAGGAAGGAACATGGTGCTAGATGGATTGAAAGATGGCCAAGATGACCAGCATGGCTTGGGGGCAAATGCTGATGGAGGGAGGAAATTGATGGAATATAAATTAGGAAGCTAAAGAGGTACAGAAGAACCATGTGAGGTGAAACCCTGGAAATGGATTAAGGATTTTGGTCTTTTAACAACAGTGGGGGACAGTAGAGACATTATCAGATTTGTGTTTTGGAAAAATTTACTTTGGGTAGCTATGTGAAAACTAAAGTTTTTCTTTCTTATTTAAGGTAAGCTTCCTGATCATCTCCCCAAGTTAATAGAATTCCTATTTTTTTATAATATAAACATTTTTTAAAAAGCATTAAGATAAAACTCTGCTCCTTTCAATGAATGTAAACCATTTTCCTTTATCTTCTTTTTAGTCTTCTATATTAAGAATGTTTTCTCATTTCCTTTTATATCTCCTGCAACACAAAGCTTAGATCTTATTTTGGCTTTCCTAATTTCATCATCCACATCTTACAAAATCATGTGCCTCCATAATTATGTCATCTATTTTTTATTTCTTTTTCTATCAGCATATAGTGAAAATCAGACTGACTTCATTTTAGCCAAGAGACGGTCTAAGAAAAATTAGTAAGTAGGCCAAATCTTGTGTGTACCACCCCTCATCTCCAGTGATGGCATTTTCCCCTCCCATTCATGCTTCCCTGCCTCTCATCCTTCCAGATCTGAATACCTCCCTAGACTTGTGTTTGTCCTGTTTTCACATCAGCACACTTGCCTTCCATAAGATGCAGTCATATTTACTCTCAGTGACTAGAGGACACTGGTGTTGAGATGACACATCATATAGACTATGTGCCCTGGGTTACAAACTGACAGGACAGGTCAAGATTTGGCAGAGGCTGATTTTTTCTTTGAAAAGAATTATGAATAAATGGGCAAGGCCCTGGAGAAAAGGGATATAGTGTCTGGGCTTTAGTTCTGGCTCCTGTAGAGCTATGTGAGTGAGCCCAAAAAGTCACTTCAACTCAATGACCCTATTTCCTCATTTGCTGAACTCTTGGTCCCTTCTCAAGTGTAGAGCCACTACTGTGACTGTGTAAGTCTGTTTTGTTGGCGGATCTGATCTCTTCTAGAAGAGTTCTCCCCCACAGAACTATTTAAGTTCATGGGCTAATACATCTGTAACAGCAGGGTTACTAATGAGAACACACAGTCAGGATGAAGACACTTGGAAAAGTCCCTACTAAACCAACCTAGAGAGTGTCTATTTTGTATTAAAAACAGGGAGAGGGTGAAGTTTTATATTAAAACCATTATTCAGCATCTGGTGTGTGTTAATTTAAAAGCAGCCGTCCTTGTTATCCCCTCACGATCACATGTTGTTTTATTTTTACCATGTCTTATCTTTGCTGTTGTATTTTTAGCCTTTGGCTTCAGTGGTGCCCTTCATCAAGATGTGTGAAGACACAAATACTCCCATTTGGGAACATGTAGTGCTACATCCTTCTTGGTAGTTTTCAGTAAAAACAGTTTCTCTTGATAAACTTTATGGATAAAAATGTAAAAACCTAACAGCCAGTGGCCCCTTTAACAAACTGAACATAAGAACTTTCGTGTGCTGAAAGACAAATGTGAAGTGAGATCTGGAGGGGCTGTGTGCAGGTGCATTTGAAGGTCAACCTCCGTTGAAGGCCAAGGAAACGAAACACCACTTAAAGGTCCTACCTGGGAAGAAATGTAACTAATTTAGAGTTTTCTAGATCAGCTCTTTGCTTACAACATACAGAAGAAATTCTCTCAACTAACCTCAAGTAATGAGAAGGTTTAACAGATGGCTATAGATAGGGCAGAAATCAAGAAAGATTCCTTATAAGCATCCAAGAACATAATCACAACCAGGCCTTACAACAACCGGAACCAGGTCCAAGGGCCTCCTGGGACTATAGGAATTAAAGTCATGCTAGGCTCCATAATTAATGTCTACTTCTTTACCATCTACTACCACCAATCACTCTTAACCTCTTCTCTCTTTTTCAATGTCTGTTTATTTATAATTTCTATTTCCCCTTATCTCTGGTTTGTACATAGGCCACCATGACTTTTCTAAACTCTCTTTCATTTCCTATTTCTACTGATGAATTCCTCATTCTCAAATCATTTTCCCAAATTAAAATTTGTAAGAAAAGAGTCAAATTGGCCTGGTTCATCTTTTCTTACCGAGCTGTGCCTTGGGCTGCCGGACCATTCATGCATTGACTGACATTGAGGCAACTCTCACACTTGGTTCAAAGGGCTATGATTAGAGGAAGAATCATAATTAAAACATAATTAAAAAATACAATAGCCTAAGGGGCTGGGGCAGAGGCTATTCCCCTTAGAAAGATAATGAATATGATTGATAAGATCACAATTGACATGTCTAAAACAGAGACGTTTGGGGGACATGATATGGGCTCTACTTATCTGCCTCTTGAAATTGAGAAGAGAACAAAGCCTATAATTGGTATAAAAATGGTAGTTGTTGAAAAGAGATGGAGTCAGGCAAAGGAGCCAATTGAAAAAGAAGGTTCAGGGGTGCCTGGGTGGCTCAGTCAGTTAAGCGTCTGCCATCAGCTCATGTTATGATCTTAGGATCTTGGGATCGAGCCCCGAGTCAGGCTCCCTGCTCAGCAGGGAGCCTGCTTGTCACTCTCCCTCTGCCCCTTACCCTGCTCGTGCTCTCTCTTTCTCTCTCTGCTCACTCTCAAATAAATTAAAAAAAAAAAAGAAAGAAAAAGAAGGTTCCACTGAAGAGAAGATTCTAGAAACAATAGCTTGGGGAGAAAAATGAAAGGATAAAGGGTGGGGAGAGAAAGAGGCAGGATCAGGATAGGCAGTGGCCCAGGAGGATGGAAGAGAGTGATCAAGCTTGCGGAGGAGGTGGGTAGGAGGGAAGGGAGCCTGTGAGTATTTTAGTGAGGCATGAGTGATCTAAGATATAAGCGTCACACAGAAGTTATAACCAACCACTGCCACTGCCTTTTAAAATTCAAATTAAAAGTCTGACAAACTTTTATATTGAGTTGGGGAGAGTATGGAGCAACAGAAACTGTGCTACATTGTTGGCAGGAGCTAAAAAGGTATAAGCACTTAGGGAAGCAGTTTAGTCTGACCTGGTAAAGTGGAAGGTGCACACACACTTACGGCCCAGGAATTCCACCTCTAGGTGCATAACCTGGACAAACTCGGGCATATATGCACCAGGATACATTTTTCAAGAATGTTTATAGCAGCATTGCGCCTAAGTGTCTAAAACTAAAAACTGCCTAAGTCTCCCATCAACAATAGAATAAATAAAATTTTGTTATGGTCATGCAATGAACGTGATGAATATAATGATAACAAATGAACCACAGTGATGTACAACAACATGCATGAATCTTACAAACATAATGCTAATAAAAGGAGCCAGAGACAAGGGAATATATATATACCTTCATTATACCTTCATTCATAGAAATTCTAAATTGGGAAAACCAAGCTATTGTGTTTTGGGGACATACATTTAAATTGTACAAAGAAAAAAAAAGAATAACTGTATCTTAATATAAAAAATTGCCTGGTTGTGTCAGATGTGACAGAAGACTATAGAAGAGTGTACAGTAAGCTGGAGAAGGTTTGAAGGGAAGTAAACTTTATTTTCCCTCATTTATAATACTTCCAAATAAATGGGCTGGAAAAAAAGCAATGAAATATTTTTAAATGTTGACAAATCTGATTTGACATTGATAGGTTTATTTATAAGATGAAGAAAAGATGTGTGAATTTTTTATTAGAAAATGATATGTAGAGGGATATAGAAACTAGAACTTAGTTTTCATTCTGTTAAAATAAGAAATTGATTTCTGAGTGCAGAAAATGTTCTTAATAAGAATTAGAAATCATTCTGGTGATCTATGCATTTGCTCAGCTAAAAATTCCTTATATCACCAAAATAGTTTATAGGATGAATAAAATAAAATCATGGCCATGGCTGGCAAAATAACAGTCAACAAATTTATTATTTTTACTCTTTTTCTTTTATCTTTTTTTTTAAGATTTTATTTATTTATTTGAGAGAGAGAGAAAGAGAGACAGTGAGAGAGTACAAGCGGGGAGGAGAGGGAGAAGCAGGCTCCCGCAGAGCAAGGAGCCCGATGTGGGGCTCGATCCCAGGACTCTGGGATCATGATCCGAGCCGAAAGCAGACACTTAACCGACTGAGCCACCCAGGCGCCCCTCTTTTATCTTTTTTTTAGAAAGGGAGAGAGAGAGAGAGAGAGAGAACGGGGTGGGGGGGGCAGAGGGTGAGGGAGAGGGAGAATCTTAAGCAGGCTCCACGCCCAGAGCCCCACAGGGCTGGATCAACCCTGAGATCATGACCAGAGCTGAAATCAAGAGTTGGTTGCTTAACTGACTGAGCCACCCAAGTGTTCCAACAAATTTATTATTTTTTAAAATATTATTTTCCCTTGGTTTAAAATACTCTTGGCAACTGGTTACGACCAAAACCTGTACTCACCTCATTTTTGGATGAATGAATTAGAAAACCCCAGAGACTTGCAGTGCCCTCACTCTCCACCTTCTATTGTTATTTTTCAGGATCATTAGTGACTGAATCCCTAGAAATAACTTATAACCATAGTGATTAAAGTAAGTGAACAGGAGCCACTAAGCCTTGTGAATAAGTAGGTGTCTTCACATTTCAGTCACACTTGCCTGAAGTCTTCCGTGACAAGCCTGATATTAGAAACTGAGTTTTCTGGAAGAAGCATGGAAAGTGCCTCAGTGAATGATGCTTCCAGGTACTTTGGATGCTTGATGCGAATGGCAATACGAGCGAGGCTTCGGGTTTCCCAGAGGAAGCTGGCATCGTGAGCTTGAGGGCAAACTTCTCAGACGGTAAGGGGACTCACATCAGGATTTCCAGGACACTTTATTCTTGAAACAGAAGACCTTGTGAAAATGGACTGTTTAGCTGCAGATCAGCAAAATAAAATTAATTGCCTACAATGCATGAATGTCATGTAATTGTAGTTAATATTTTGGGGTTTTTTTTATGGGCACATAAGAAAATCCTTTTTTTCTCTCTCTATCTGTAACCCTTAATTTAACAGGCTAGGCTTGTACAAACTAGAATGATATACATTCTAAATGTTACCTTCTTACAACTGACTCCTCAAAATTCAGAAAAAAATATATCCAATAAAAATTCCTAATATATGTTTGTAAGCTGATAAATCATCAGACAAAATTATTATAAAAAGAATAATGTAGTGTCAACTATATGTCAATAAAAAAGGACTAATGTATGCTGGTTTTCCTTGTATACAACACTATTCAGAAAAATGGTTAAGTGTTTTTTAAAGATGCTTTACTGAATTCCTTTACTTTTCCTGACCATGTAGTTATTTGCAGAGGTTCAAAAAATTTAGATAAATTCAAAATTGTAACATTATTATGTCAGAAATGTCATTTTAAAAGAAAAATGCCATTTAATTAGGTTTCAAATCCTACTATTAAGAAAGAAGTAATAAACTTCAGATGCAGTAATGGCATGCACAATGCCCTTCCAGGAACCCAGCCTGGGACCAGCAATAACTTTGCTGAAAGAATCTCAGTTTTACAGGTAGTGAACAGTATCAGTCTTGGCACAGGGACATTGACAAACTTGAAAATACCTCTCTAATTTAGGCAGTCTATACAGAATCTGGATAGAGGAGAATTGCAAATTTGGGGCTCCTACCTCTGAAGTAAATGAACTGAGTTGATAAGAGTCATGGAAATATTCCCACATGAAAGTGATCAAAAGTATGACTTGGGGCTTTACCAAGTTCCCAGACAAGAGTTAACTCTCAAGCTTTAGTATTATGTGGCTCTAGTTCTGGAAACCAGACAATAAGAAGTTCCTTGTATATTAATACTTCCTGTTGTATCTATGTAAATAAAATTGACCAGATGAATAAAACGGCAAATAAATGATACTGAATCAGAAAATAGTTTAAAAACAAAACAAAATGTATGTGATCAAATCCACATCTTAGGGATAAGATTCACCACAAGGAGGGACTGCAAGCCCAAAGTGACACCTAGCCCAGGCTTTATTATAAGTTAAAAATGTGCATATCACGTCTCAGTGTCAAGGAAAGAAAAACACTGCAATCTAGTTAGAGAAAGATACCATATGATCTCACTCATATGTGGGATTTAAGAAACAAAGCAAAAGAGCAAAGGGAAAAAAGAGAGAGAGAGAGGCAAAATCAAGAAAGAGACTCTTAACTATAGAGAACAAACTAAATGGTTACCAGAGGGGAGGTGGGTGGGGGGATGGATGGAATAGATGATGGGGATTAAGGAGTGCACTTGTTGTGATGAGCACCAGGTGTTGTATGGAAGTGTTGAATCACTATATTGTACACCTGAAGCTCATATAACACTGTCTATTAATTATACTGGAATTTAAAAATAAGAAAAAAATAAATAAAACCGGAAAAGTAAAATTATGAAAACAAAAAACAAAACAAAAAAACTGCATCCTGAGATTAACCCCTCTCCCCAACAAGAACTCTAAGCAGAACAAAAACCAACAGGGTCACCCTGTCTAGTGAGCCATTTTCTGTAAGTTATTAACTCTCTAATCAAATAATGTCTCTGACTTTTAAAATGCTGATACATGGTGTGCCTGGGTGGCTCAGCTGGCTGACCATCCAACTCTTGGGTTTGGCTCAGGTTATGATCTCATGGGTCATGATCTCATGGGTCATAGGATCGAGCTCCATCTCAGACTTGGAGCCCAGCAAGGAGTCTGCTTGATGATTCTCTCCCTTTGCCCTTCCCCCCACTCTCCCTCTCTCTCAAATAAATAAATAAATCTTTAAAAATAAGATTTAAAAAATGGTGATACATGTCCTATAAGAAAATTTCCACCCTGAAGAAGCTAAATAGAAATTTGGAAACCTTAGTCACTTAAGGTCTTTCCCTTTTTTAACTGTTTTTTATGGTTTTTGATTATTTTTTGACTATTTTTTTTTACTTGAAGTATAATTATCATATGATGTTATATTAGTTTCAGGTGTATGGCATATTGATTCAACAATTCTGTACATTACTCAGTGCTCACCATGATAAGTGAAGTCACCATCCATCACCATGCAACACTGGGTCTTCTTTAACTTTCTGATGATTTTTTTTAATTTGGTGAGCAAAGTTTGCACGTAAAAATCCTTTTCTCTTCATAATTTTTTCGTGTCTGTGTCTTCCTTCACAGTTAGCATCCTATAAAGAAAAGCAAAGAAGTAGTGATTGTAAAAGTCAGGGTTGCTTTTAGTGGAGAGAGTGGGTTGTGTTAAAAAGAGCAAGTGTGAGGCTGCTAGCATGCTGTCCATGTTCAATTTCTTCAGCCGGGTGGTGCTTAAATGAGTGATTGCCTTTTAAAAATTCTTTGGAGACAATTCGCTATGGGTCTCTCACATTTACACATGTCTTGTGAATGGGGGCACTGGCAGATTTTGCTTGACTTTACCTCCAAAAGTAATCATGTAGAGAACTCCTTTGGAAGATGAAGACAGTGTCTCCCTCTGGACCAGCGGGCAGGTTTGTTTGCTGTCCAGCATAACAAAGGTAAAATTTCCCTTCAGAGCAAAAGACAGGCAAGCAGACTGAGGCTGAGGTTTCTTAAGCTTTGAGTTCCTTCTTTGATGCAAATCTACTATGTGGCCAGCATCCACCTGGGTCATTCCACATTAGCCCCATGGGAAGGGGAATCCGTAGGATTCTTGTGGCCCACTGTGCCCAACTAATAAAGTCCTTTGTCTCTGTCTGTCTGGACTTCTAGCACCATCTATGAAATTAAGGCAGACCACTGTGCCCAACTAATAAAGTCCTTTGTCTCTGTCTGTCTGGACTTCTAGCACCATCTATGAAATTAAGGCAGACTAAACTGTTAGCTTGCAAGTAGGATAAAATCACAGATCTTTCATGGCCCTTGACAATAATTTACTAAGTTATACATTTGTATTTTATGGCTTTTTCTCTGCATTTTATTTTATAATATGAAGGGTTTAAAACTCTAGTTAATGGTAAATACAATGAGTTTGACTTTCTTTTCATATTTCAATTGCATTTTTGAAATAAAGGCCTGTAGAGTTCTGAAAGTTCATGAGAAATTTGGGTTGGGGAAGTTATCTTTTAAAACCTCAGAGGTAAGGGGTGGAGCAAGATGGCGGAGGAGTAGGAGACCTGGATTTCATCTGGTCCCAGGAATTCAGCTGGATAGGGATCAAACCATTTTGAACAGCTATGAACTCAACAGATCGAAGAAAAGAATAGCAACAACTCTCTGAGCAGAAAAGCAACCACTTTCTGGAAGGTAGGACGTGCGGAGAAGTGAATCCAAGGTGATATTTGGGAGGATAGACGGCAGGGGAGGGGGCCTC
>NW_028061320.1:0-8375 GCF_054177405.1 Leptonychotes weddellii
AAAAAAAAATCAAATATCCATACTAAGATCCCAGTATTTAGCTTTGAAATCTATTATTGCTCTCTGTGCACTATGATTCTAAATCAGAACTTGAGTTTGGTGTTAGTTACTGCTCTGCTTAACTGAAATTTTCAGATCACAATACTATATATGCTATGTATAGATACCATGTTTAGTATTTAAATTGTAGATCACAAAGTAATGCTTGTGATGGCTTGCTATTTCCACATGGATCCACTGTGACATACACAAGGCCCGCTTCCCTCTAACACCCATGCAATTTGGATAGGGAGCATCTGAACTGCAGGATTATCATGAGAAAGGATGTCTTTCTCTTAATAAAGGTCCCTGAAAGCTTGTGACTCTTTTCTCATTATGATCCGTCTAAGTCCTTTTTTTTCTCCTTACTGAGACAGAATTGAAATATACCTTGCATACATTTAAGGTGTGCCCTGTGTTGACTTGATACCCTAACTTACTGCACTATGATCCCCGCCTCCCTCACATCACATAAGAAAGAATGTGATTGCCTTCAGCTGGTAGACACCACCACAGGGGGTTAAATGGGGACTTGGTCACTTTGTTAAGAACCTTTATTTTTATTTTTTTTAAAGATTTTATTTATTGGGGTGCCTGGGTGGCTCAGTAAGTTCAGTATCTGTCTTGAGCTCAGGTCATGATCCCACAGTCCTGGGATCAAGTCCCAGAGGGAGAGGGAGAAGCAGACTCCCCACTGAGCAGGGAGCCCGATGCGGGACTCGACCCCAGGACCCAGGGATCATGACCTGAGCTGGAGGCAGATGCCTGAATGAGCCCCCCAGGTGCCCCCGTTAAGAGCCTTTAACTGTTACTTCTGTTGGTCGGTGTTGCAGAGACAAACTCTCTCATGTCTGCTGGAGGGGAGCAGCGGGCCGTAGTTGTGAAGTCTGGCAACCACACCTGGAGAACCCAGCAGGGAAGCGCTTTGGATATCTCACTCTTGCTGCCTTTCAGTGAATCCTCATGCTCCCAGAGTGGCCCCTCGCATGCCCATGAGCACCGTTCAACTTGCCCTGAGTGTAGAACCTCCCCAGAAAGTCAGCTTCCACTGTCATGGGAGGTACGGTTCCTGGGCAGCATCATTTCTGGGAGGATGTCTAAGGGCCTGTCTGATAGCTAAGGGCCAACTATGTCTCCTGTAACTCATAACACTAGGGAGCTGGCTTTTGTTGCTTGCGCAATCCAAGCACTCAGGTTTCATTTTCTCTGGTGTGCTCAATTAGTACAGGCCCACCTGCCTTCCTCTTCTAAGATTTTGCAGTCTCTTTGGTTATCCACTGCTTTTGGTCTTTGTCTTTGCTGTTTCTTAGTGACACAAAAATTCCTCAGATACTTCATCCTGGGGCTTTGTTTCACTTGGAGCACTGAAAATTTTCTTCTAACCAAGAGTAACCAGAGTTTGCTGTCTGAAGAAGAATGGAATAAGGAAAAGAAATAAGAAAAAGAAATAAAAGGCATCCAAATTGGTAAGGAAGAAGTAAAACTTTCACTGTTTGCAGATGACATGATACTCTACACAAAACCCTTAAGACTCCACCAAAAAAACACTAGAACTGATAAATGAAATCAGTAAAGTTGCAGGATACAGTACAGTAATACACTGTATTTCTATACACTAATAATAAAGCAGCAGAAAGAGAAATTGAGAAAACAAACCCATTTACATTTGCACCAAAAATAATAAAATATTTAGGGATAAACCTAACCAAGCAGGTGAAAGGGGTACACTCTGAAAACTCTAAAACAGTGATGAAAGACATTGAAGACAACTCAAACACATGGAAAGACATTCCATGCTCATGGATTATAAGAACACATATTGTTAAAATGTCTCTACTACCCAAAGCAATCTACAGATTTAATGCAATCTCTATCAAATACAAACGGCATTTTTCACAGAGCTAGAACAAACAATCCTAAAATTTGTATGGAACCACAAAAGACCCAGAATAGTCAAAGCACTCTTGAAAAATGAAGATGGAGGTATCACAATTCCAGATTTCAAGATATATTATAAATCTGTACTCATCAAAACGGAATGGAATTGGCACAAAAATAGACACATAGATCAATGGAATACAACAGAAAGCCCAGCAATAAGCCCTTAATTATATGGTTAATTAATCTTTGACAAAAGAGGCAAGAATATGCAATGGGAAAAAGACAATCTCTTAACAAAATGCTGTTGGGAAAACTGGACAGCAACATGCAAAAGAAAGAAACTAGACCACTTTCTTACACCATACACAAAACAAACACAAAATGGATTAAGGACCTAAATGTGAGACCTGAAACCATAAAAATCCTAGAAGAGAGTACAGGTGGTAATTTCTCTGACATCAGCTCCAGTGACACTTTTCTAGATACGTCTCCTGAGGCAAGGGAAACAAAAGCAAAAATAAGCTATTTGAACTACATCAAAATAAAAAGCTTCTGCACAGCAAAGGAGACAATCAACAAAACTGAAAGACAACATACTGAATGGGAGAAGAGATCTGCAAATGACATAACCAATAAAGTGTTAGTGCCCAAAATATATAAAGAACTTATGCAAATCAATACCCAAAAAACAAATAATCCAATTAAAAAATGGGCAGAACACATGAATAGATATTTCTCCAAAGAAGGCATACAGGTGGCCAACCAACACATTAAAAGTTGCTCATCACTCATCAGGGAAAAGCAAATCACAACTACAATCAGATATCACCCCACACCTGTCAGAATGGCTAAATCAACAACACAAGAAACAACAAGTGTTGGTGAGGATGTGGAGAAAAAAGGAACCTCTGTTGCACTGTTGGTGGGAATGCAAAATGATGCAGCCAATGTGGAAGACAGTTTGGAGATTCCTCAAAAAATTAAAAATAGAACTACCATATGAGCCAGTAATCACACCTGGATATTTACCCAAAGAATACAAGAATACTAATTCAAAAGAATATATGCATCCCTGTGTTTAATGCAGCATTATTTACAACATCCAAATTATGGAAGCAGCCCAAGTGTCCACTGGTAGACGAACGGATAAAGAAGAGGTGGTAGACATATACAATGGAATGTTACTCAGCCAAAAAAGGGATGAAATCTTCCCATTTGCAATGACATGGATAGAGCTAGAGAGTATAATGCTAAGTGAAGTAAGTCAGACAAAGGCTAAATTCCTATGTGGAATTTAAGAAACAAAACAATTGAACAAAGGAGGAAAAAAAAAAAAGAGACCATAAAACAGACTCTTAAATACAGAGAACAAACAGATTGTCCGCCAGAGGGGAGGTAAGTGGGGGATGAGTGTAATAGGTGAAGGGGATGAAGAGCACACTAAACATGATGAACAGTGATATATAGAATTGCTAAATCACTATATTGTACACCTGGACCTACTATAATCATGTATGTTAACTATACTGGAATTAGTATTTTAAAAAAAGAGAATGTTCCATATGATCCTCTCTTATTAACTGCCCTATTCTCTTTTGTATGAGATGGATTAGTTCAAGCTACTTTACCAAATAAATCACTTTAGAATGTGACTTTTTAAATAGTAATACTTGAAAAGCAACTCAATCATGTTCATTTCCTAAGTCAAAATGCATGATTGATAATGGAAATTCCGGAGTCATATAGATCAATGTTCAAGAATGGCTCCCAGAGCAAGTCAGGCAAAGGCATCCCCCTGAGTAGATGCATCCCCAAGGGAGATGGTTTAGTGAGGGAAATGAGGGCTGGGTTTAGCTCCCTGTCCACCCAGCACAGAGCCTGTGTACAGGGTACAACATGTACAACTTGGAGACCCTTCCTGGTTTCCTTCCTCTTAGGCTGTTGACTTGAAGCAAGCCATTTAACTTACCTAAACGTCAGTTAGTCATACAGACTAACATCAATAGAATATTCTCAATTAATAAACATTTGATAAAAAATCTTATGAGAATAAAATGAAGTAATGTTTTTTAACAGTAGATGACACATGTACGTAGTATTGGCTTTCATTGTTAGTACCACTTACACAACAAGTAATTCAGATTTCTTTTTCACATTATTTCTTCAAATTATACAGAACAGTATTGCAATGTTTCATTCTGGGCATAGATATGTGTATAACCTGTTGAAATGGGGAGATAGGGGTCCATATGCAGACTTTCATAGTTATGGATAGTCTAAGGTCATTGAAATTATTTCTTTTGAACTATGGTTAATACGATCCTTGCTAATGGCTTTAAGTCTGTACTTTATCATTTTGAAACAGAACATAATGATATAGCTTTGAATTATTCATCATTTTCTATTCAGATACCTAGAGATGATACTTTCATAGTTACTTGATAATAGGTTATATCATTTTTGCCTTCCCTAAAATACATCTTATTCTTGTGTTTTTCCCCCTGTGGAATATACTTTGGTTTCCAGTTAGAGACATTTTTTTGGGATATTTTATTTATTTATTTTGAGAAAGAGTGCAAGCGGGGGGAGGGGCAAAGGGAGAGAGAGAATCTTAAGCAGGCTCCACACCCAGTGCAGAGCCTGATGTGGGGCTTGATCTCAGGGCCCTGAGATCATGACCTGAGCTGAAATCAAGAGTCAGATGCCTGACTGAGCCACCCAGGTGCCCCCCCATTATAGATAATTTTAATGCTTACCCTGATGCCTTGTCCAGAAAACTGAAGCAGAGGCATTAAATTTAAAAAAAAAAATCCAGGAAAATAAGAGCTTTTGTATTAATACTGTGGACAGGATTTACATCATTATATTTTCTCTATTTTGTCTTCTTTTCTTTTTAATAACGCATTCCCAACTGGGAAGAAGGAAAGGGAAATTTGGGATGTGTGATATGTACACGCAGTTACTCCTACAGAGACACACATTTAAAAAGGAAAGTGGGTTTTAAATTAAGCATTTTTCTAAAAATCCATAAGAATGATACTTTTGGTACTTTTTGAACCACATTATATTTCTCTAATGGAATATTTTTAGGTGTGCACAATGAGCAAATTAATTAAAAACTAACAAAGAAATCATGTGAAAAGACTTTTCATGGATCTTTCTATCTTTAGAACACTGACATTTAACCTGTCATTATTTATTAAGAGCTAGCTGAATTATTTCATTAATGGAAATGTGTGCCTCCCACTGTAAGAAACGTATGCTGTGATGATAAAAATAGGAATATTTTATACTTGTCTTTATAGTTGGGTGTACGAAATGCATTAGGATAATTTGAAGAAATATATATTCATTTATAATATATAAATATATGTTTATGGATAATATCTGTATACATATACACAAATATTTAAACACCTATTGATCAGAATCAATTTAGATGGATTATTAAAGAAAAAAAAGATGAATTTAAAAAATGGCCTTACCCTTAAGAATTCTACATTCTAGGAGGGTAGATGTATCTTATAACTTGTTTCACAAAGCATCTGAAACATAATAATGGTTTTCAGAGCAAACGCAAATATAAATGCAGATATGACAAGGATGGAGGGGACGCCATGGGGTCTGAGGATGCAGCAGAAAGAGGTCAATTAGAATAGTGTTGTGCAATCAGAATACAATTTTAAGGATTAAGACAGTTCAAATAGACTAGAATAGAATAGAATAGAATAGAATAGAATAGAATAGAATAGAATGCTCAGTGGATGCCATCATTTCCATCATTCATGATTCTGTTATTTTCTGTGTGATGACGTTCTAGCCCAAAACCTGACTTAAATATAGGTCTAGATCATTTGAACCCAATGAAGGCAGAAGCAAAATTAGAAATCAGAGTGAAGATAAAACAAAGACAAGACTCAGAAATTCAAATGATGGAGGAAAAGGGCAATCTGCTTCTATGAAATGTAGGACAGCCAGCTCTCCTACTGACGACTGATTATCTCATCAGTGCCTTTTTAACATAAATAGATTTGGGCCTTGACATTCTTCAAAGGAGACAAGAGGGTGAGCATGGGCCCTGCTCTCCCCCGGCCTTGTGGGCTTCAATGAGCCCCTTTACTTGGGCAGGCTTAAGTTTCTGAAAGAGAGGCAGGGCATTCTTTTATTTTAAAGCATTTAGGCTCTAGCAACTGAGAATTTAATTATCCCTCTCTTTTCTTCCATTAGGTTAGCATTTCTTCTTTACAAGAGCAGCACCTTCAAGGAGTATACAATGAGAAACTTTCTGCATCTCTGATGGTGCTCCTTCGAACCCCAACCATGGAGAATAAATTCCCAGTGACAAAGCTTGCCCTCCAGCAATGCAATTCCAAATAGATTTCTCAGACCTCTCGTTTCCATCTTCCTGCAAAAGTAAGTTTTCTCTCAACACTTAAAAGAATATATTTCCATTAAATTATTCCAACGTTCAGAGAAAATCATGGGTACTTCAATTAACAGTAATCACCAGTCACCCATAAAGATAATGCCATCAACACAAAAAAGCATCTATGGGATTCATAAACAATTGCAGACATTTTCAAAAATAAAAAAACATTCGATGCAGTATCCCATTTTTACAATCCCTGCATTGCTTTCTATCTAGTGAAACACCTACTGTCTTCTTCCCTTCCAGAAAGAACGATAGAGACTAAAATACAAGGAGGTTGTTGGGTCTTAATTCTGCTTTTCTTACCTTTGATTTATCTTCTTTTGAGCTCCCACCTTGCATGTAATTTATAATTTACGCCCATAGTTACCTCCCTCATAGATATATCGCAGAGATTGAGTATTGTTTTAAAGTTATATTTTCATTATTTTCTTTCTGCATGGTGGAAGGTTGGCCTCGTCTCTATGCAATATCTATAAACTTTGTAAATATTGTTGCATTTAGGGAAGGGAGGGTTTTGTGCACTTGGGGCATTTTTTTATTAACTGATGACTCACAATGTCCCAAAGATACTCAGAATATTCTATCTTTATCCCTTTTGAGAAAGATAAGAGTACAAACTTCAAAATGAAGTTTCTTAATCCAAGTTATATAATTGATTCTATCTATCTATCTATCTATCTATCTATCTATCTATCTATCTATCTATCATCTATTTATGGCACCATCATCCATCTAATTGCATAAAGCCCCAAAAGGGCACCACAACATTATAAGCAACTAAATGGTAAAGTAACTGCCTCATAGTATTGTATGACTTTGAGCTGTTCTCAAGTGAAAAGAAAAAACAAGAAAATAAGTAAAAAGAATTACTCATCTATTCTCTCAGTGATTCATTCTTTCACTCAGCAAATGTTTATTTTGTGCCTATGTTATGCCTTTTGTGCTTCTGTCCAGGTTGCCCTTTTCCTTTCTTGAAGGAAAGGAAACTGTTCCAAGCAGAATTAACATACAGTCCCCTTAATTAAATGGATCTTTATTAATTCAAATGAATCTCCAGTTGGTGAGCTTTGAAATAAGTGTTGTGACTCAGTGTTAAGTCCTACTGGAATCATCCCTGCCTTGAAGTGCATCCTATAGATGGCTACCTCTGAATTATTCCTCATTTCTAGAACTTCTTTCGATGCCCTACACTTTCTCAAAACCTCATGTTTACAAATCAACTCATTTTTCTCTCCTCCACAACTGCACACTGCTTTCAGATGGAGGATGTAGAATTTATGCGTTGCGAGGACAGAAGGTGAGTCAGGTGATGACTGAGCAGGAGTCACTATACAATAGAACCTTGTAGGGGTGCCTGGGTGGCTCAGTCAGTTAAGCGTCTGCCTTCGGCTCAGGTCACGATCCCAGGGTCCTGGGATCGAGCCCCGCATCAGGCTCCCTGCTCGGTGGAGAGCCTGCTTCTCCCTCTGCCTGCCACTCTGCCCATCTGTACTCTCTCTATCTCTCTGTCAAATAAATAAATAAAATCTTAAAAAAAAACACACAACAATAGAACCTTGTAGAAGAAGGTGGGGAGAAAAGCTCCCTTTTAACATCTGACATAAGTGAGGAGGGTTAGACAAACATGAGTGGCGTCTCCTAGGTCCCACCATGGAGTTACCACCGGCAGGGCTAAAGCGAAGGTGCTCTGTATGCTGGGAGAGGGCTTGGAAGAGAACACCAGTGTTCCAGTGCCAATTACCTTATTGCACTGGGTTATATAATCTTTAGGACACAGCAAAAGGGTATCAGCAAACTGCACAGACAAATTCAAGCCTGGCTTGGGGCGCCTGGGTGGCTCAGTTGGTTAAGCGACTGCCTTCGGCTCAGGTCATGATCCCAGGGTCCTGGGATCGAGTCCCACATCGGGCTCCCGGCTCAGCAGGAAGCCTGCTTCTCCCTCTCCCACTCCCCCTGCTTGTGTTCCTGCTCTTGCTGTCTCTGTCTCTGTCAAATAAATAAATAAAATCTTTAAAAAAAAAAA
>NW_028061321.1:0-395 GCF_054177405.1 Leptonychotes weddellii
CATATTATATAATTCCGTTTGTATGAAATGTCCAGAATAGGCAGATCTGTAGGGTCAGAAAGTGGTTGTTGGGGGTTACGGGATGGGTGGTGGGAAGGGACCGCTAATAGGTGTGTGGTTACTTTTTGGAATGATGAAAATGTTGTAAAATTAAGTTGTGGTGATGGTTGCACAACTCTGTGATTATGCTAAAAATGATTGCATTGTTATATTTTTAGAAATCTATAGCCTAGCAAGTTAAAAAGTCTGAGATATCTATGTATCTATATCTATAGATATAGATGTATATCTATAGATCTATAGATACATAGATATAGATATATATATTTAAACATATAGTTTAGCCAGTTAAGGGCTAATTCCTTTCTCTCCGATTCTTCAGGTTTAAAGTTAAG
>NW_028061322.1:0-395 GCF_054177405.1 Leptonychotes weddellii
AGAGAGAGAGAGCATGAGAGGGGGGAGGGTCAGAGGGAGAAGCAGACTCCCTGCTGAGCAAGGAGCCCGATGCGGGACTCGATCCTGGGACTCCAGGATCATGACCTGAGCCGAAGGCAGTCGCTTAACCAACTGAGCCACCCAGGCGCCCTGTTTACAGACATTTCAAAATAGCCTCAGACTAGAGCAGTCTAAATGTCCATCACCAATAAAATGTATAAATATGTTGTGGTCTATTCCTTCAATGGACTGCATCACCAATAACATGTATAAATGTGTTGTGGTCTATTCCTGCAATGGACTGCATCACCAATAACATGTATAAATGTGTGTGGTCTGTTCCTTCAATGGACTGCTACACAGCTCCTAGAATGGACAAAGTGCTGTGGCACATG
>NW_028061323.1:0-395 GCF_054177405.1 Leptonychotes weddellii
CATGACATTCAGAAAGGGGATCCTGTTGTCCAACTAGAGGCCACTATACCTCTGAATACCATCTCCGCTCTTGACCCCACCATTTCACAAGGTATCAACCTCTTACCAAATCTGTCCCAGGCAAGGAATCCCACTGATTCATTTGCTTGTCATCATGCACCACCAACCCTGTCTGTTTCACCACCGCCACACTGCACTTGAACTGTGACTCAATCTAAATCGATTTCCATCTCAATGAAGCCTGATCCTGAGAAGTCATCTCCAGATAGCCCTGGTGGGTTGTCCACTTATGTCCCAACAATTAGAGGTAGTGACTGCTCAAGCCTGTCAATTTCAGAATTCTCCTGTTGGCAGGCTCAGGCCAAGAACATGTGCCTCCCCACGTCAGCACACTC
>NW_028061324.1:0-395 GCF_054177405.1 Leptonychotes weddellii
TTAATTCAATTCTTTACCCATATCAGCATGGATGGACTCATGGATATTTGTTTTATTTAAGGTCTATATCTATTAGTACCACTCTTCCTTGTGTTGCTCAAACTGTTCCATATATGGCCACTGGGAGTCCCTTCAAGTTAGCTCCTGTGCCTTTTGACATGTCTCCATTATTCTGGGGGCACCTCCTAACATCACGCAGGAGCTCCAACCTCATCTTGTTCTTTCCTGTAGCAACGTTGTAATCAGCCATTTTCCAAAGAGCTCTGGTTCCTTTTATTGGATTGACTTGGGCCATTTCAGCCCAATCACAATTGATGTGTGTCCCCATTGGTCATCTGAAGTTTTCAGTTCTTTAATAGAGCTTCTTAACAGTGAATCGAGCTGCATTTATTTTG
>NW_028061325.1:0-395 GCF_054177405.1 Leptonychotes weddellii
GTCGGGCTCCCTGCTCAGCGGGGAGCCTGCTTCTCCCTCTCCCACTGCACCTCCCACTGCTTGTGCTCACTCTCTCTCAAATAAATAAAGTCTTTTTTTTTAATAAAGATTTGATTTATTTGACAGAGACACAGCGAGAGAGGGGACACAAGCAGGGGGAGTGGGAGAGGGAGATGCAGGCTTCCTGCCGAGCAGGGCTTGATCCCAGGACCCTGCGGGGACCTGGGTGGCTCAGTCATTAAGCATCTGCCTTCGGCTCAGGTCATGGTCCCGGGGTCCTGGGATCGAGCCCCGCATCGGGCTCCCTGCTCGGCAGGAAGCCTGCATCTCCCTCTCCCACTCCCCCTGCTTGTGTCCCCTCTCTCGCTGTGTCTCTGTCAAATAAATCAAATCTT
>NW_028061326.1:0-395 GCF_054177405.1 Leptonychotes weddellii
TTAATTCAATTCTTTACCCATATCAGCATGGATGGACTCATGGATATTTGTTTTATTTAAGGTCTATATCTATTAGTACCACTCTTCCTTGTGTTGCTCAAACTGTTCCATATATGGCCACTGGGAGTCCCTTCAAGTTAGCTCCTGTGCCTTTTGACATGTCTCCATTATTCTGGGGGCACCTCCTAACATCACACAGGAGCTCCAACCTCATCTTGTTCTTTCCTGTAGCAACGTTGTAATCAGCCATTTTCCAAAGAGCTCTGGTTCCTTTTATTGGATTGACTTGGGCCATTTCAGCCCAATCACAATTGATGTGTGTCCCCATTGGTCATCTGAAGTTTTCAGTTCTTTAATAGAGCTTCTTAACAGTGAATCGAGCTGCATTTATTTTG
>NW_028061327.1:0-395 GCF_054177405.1 Leptonychotes weddellii
TGGTATTTTTGTTTCGGGTGATGGGAGCGATACAAATAGAGAATGGGGTCAGGTGAAGGGTTTTTGCTGAGACTCTGATAAATACTGAGAAGAGCACAGCTCCCATTCCAGCAGCCCATTCCCTGGAAGCACATAGAGCGAATTGTCCAATTATCCTGGAGGCAGAAATGTCAGATGATACAAGCGGAGGAAGAGAAAGGTTACAGCACGGTTCTGGTCTATAAAATTGTCACACGGTCACGAGAGCTGGTGACTCTGGAGCACCCACCACCACGTGGGAGATACTCGGTCACAAAGAGCTCTCTTTCACACAGACTTCAGGGATCACGTAGTCCAACCATCATTTGAGTCTCACGTGCTCCCCACCGTCCTCTGAGGGGTCATTCAGCCTAAAC
>NW_028061328.1:0-395 GCF_054177405.1 Leptonychotes weddellii
CACAGATATGTCAAGGATGACCATGCAGGTTACCACACCTATTGCTGAGAGTATATAAACACCCCAGTCCAGAGATGAAATGCAACCTCAGAATCTTCTCACTGTCACTCAGGCACACTCACATCTCCTGCCAACATGTCCTACAGCTGCTGCTCTGGAAACTTCTCCTCCCGCTCCCTTGGGGGCTACCTGCGCGACCCAGGCTCCTCCTGTGGCTCTTACCCCAGCAACCTGGTCTACCGCACTGACCTCTGCTCTCCCAGCACCTGCCAACTGGGCTCCTCTCTCTCCAGTGGCTGTCAGGAGACCTGCTGTGAGCCCACCAGCTGCCAGACATCCCGTGTGGTGTCCAGCCCCTGCCAGATGTCCTGCTACCGCCAGAGGACCTCCAGGCT
>NW_028061329.1:0-395 GCF_054177405.1 Leptonychotes weddellii
TTTTTTTTTTTTTAAAGATTTTATTTATTTATTTGACAGAGAGACACAGCGAGAGAGGGAACACAAGCAAGGGGAGTGGGAGAGGGAGAAGCAGGCTCCCCGCAGAGCAGGGAGCCCGATGTGGGACTCGATCCCAGGACCCTGGGATCATGACCTGAGCCGAAGGCAGTCACTTAACCAACTGAGCCACCCAGGCGCCCAGTTGAATTTTGTTTTTTAACGGAAGGAAAATAGCACGTCAGCCCATCGTGCCATCAAAATAGCATTACTGTTAGATTCTGGGATATATTTTGAGTTAGTCATTTTAACAGGGATGGGTGTTCTGAGAATTCACCAAATTCCAAACTAAATATCCACCGAATCAGGAAACATTTAACATATCCTTGCTATGTGTA
>NW_028061330.1:0-395 GCF_054177405.1 Leptonychotes weddellii
CGGAGCACAAAATCAGAACTTTTAGAAGTCGGCTCCACTGAGGGATGTCACTCCAGTGGCTAAGCGGGGGGGTCAGTGTGGTGTCAGGACCCTCAGGGTCACAGAAAGACCAGGGATGCCTGAGTGTGGCAGAGCTCCCAGGTGTTGGAGCGGGGAAGCCGGCTGCAGAGACGGAGCCGAGGAGTGGGCTCACAGGTCAGGGTTGCCATAAACCATGATCTGTGGCACAGTCGTGTCACTGCTTCTCCAGCAGGGACCCAACAAGCAGCAGATCCGGGGAGACTCCTCTTCCTCCCCCAGGAGGAGCAGTATGGGAGCACACCGCAGGGATCTGCTGGGTTTGGAGACTCCACACCGAGTCATGTGCCAGAGATAGAAATGCTTGGTCACAGGCC
>NW_028061331.1:0-8374 GCF_054177405.1 Leptonychotes weddellii
GTCTTGCCATGAATTGATTTCTCCATTCTGGCCATTGTCTTCACAATTGCTAGCCTGAATTCCATCTCTGACATCTTGGTTATATCTGCATCCATTTGTAAATCTGTGGCATAAGTCATAATCTCTGAGTCTTTTCTATTTTGGGGATTCCTCCTCCCAGTCATTCTATTGATTGGTGGTTGAGGGAATGTATAGAGTCCAAATTATTGACCAGAACCCAAGCAAGATGCACCTGTTTTCTAGGGACCTTAGGGTTGCTGGCCTCTTGTTCTCCCAGCCTGTCTTCTGGGGGAGGGGCCTGTCATGCTGTTACTCAGGCAACCCTGTTTGGGCAGAGTTGCCCTGCGTCCCTGTGGTGGGGGATGGTCTCAGTGGGAACCAGCTTTGGGGGCTTTTGTTCTCTGGCAGCCTTCCCTGGCAGCTTTCTGTATTTCTTCCATCTCTTCCGAGAGTCAGAGCAGAAGAGACCGTTTCCAACCCTCTGCCTCAAAGCAGAGAGATCGCAGTCCGTTCTTCAGTGTGCTCTCCAAGCCACACTATCTTCATTTCTGGCTTTGCTGCTATAAACTGCAGCGTCCTGGGTTGTGTGCCCCTCTGCAGTGCTCCCAGTCCTGCCTCCAGGTCAGGGCACGTCTCTGCCCTTTGTGCTTCTAAAACCACCAGCCACACCCAGTTCACATGCGTGACCCTGCAGCTCCAGGTTTCCAACCCAGGGGCTGCCCTAATGTCCTTTCCCCACCGCTACCAGTCTGCAAGTCTGTGCCCCGTACCAGCGTGTGAGGCTGTCACTCACTGGCAGTGTAGGATCCCCATGGCCAGGCTCCCTCCCGCTGCCGCTTATCCTCCGATATCTGCCTGCGGAATCACGGCTCTCCACTTAGTACCTTGAAACCAACTGCCTGCGATACTGTGTTTGTAGAGATCCAGATCTATCTTTTTACATCTCAGGCTAATTTCATGGGTGTTCAGATTGGTCTGGTAGATACCCAGCTCAATTCCAGGGACCAGTTGGAATAGGGTCCCCTATTCCTCCGCCTTCTTTTCTCTCTCTTATTTTTTTTTTAAGATTTATGTATTTATTTTAGAGAGAGAGAGCGAGAGCATGTGTGCTCAAGTGGGGAGAGGGGTAGAGGGCACATGCCCTCTTTAATACCCATCACCGGGTACCCATCCCCCAACCCCCCTCCCCTTTGAAACCGTCAGATTGTTTCCTGGAGTCCATAATCTCATGGTTTGTCTCCCCCTCTGATTCCCCCCGCTTCAGTTTTCCCTTCCTTCCCCTAATGTCCTCTGTGCTATTCCTTATGTTCCAGAAATAAGTGAAACCATATGAAAATTGTCTTTCTCTGCTGACTTACTTCACTTAGCATAATCCCCTCCAGTTCCATCCATGGCGATGCAAATGGTAGGTATTCATCCTTTCTGATGGCTGAGTAATATTCCACTGTATATATGAACCACATCTTCTTTATCCATTCTTCTGTCAAAGGGCTTCTTGGCTCCTTCCACAGTTTGGGTATTGTGGACATTGCTGCTGTGAACATTGGGGTGCATGTGCCCATTCCTTTTACTACATCTGTGTCTTGGGGGTCAATACCCAGTAGTGCAATTGCTTGGTTATAGGGTAGCTCTATTTTTAACTTTTTGAGGAACCTCCACACTGTTTTCCAAAGTGGCTGTACCAACTTATATTCCCACCAACAGTGTAAGAGACTTTTCCTTTCTCCACATCCTCTCCGACATTTGTTGTTTCCTGCCTTGTTAATTTTTGCCATTCTAACTGGTGTGAAGTGGCTTCTCAGTGTGGTTTTGATTTGAATTATCCTGATGGCTAATGGTGATGAACATTTTTTCATGTCTCTGTTAGCCATTTGTATGTCTTCTTTGGAGAAGTGTCTGTTCATTTCTTCTGTCCATTTTATGACTGGGTTATTTGTTTTTTGAGTGTTGAGTTTGAGAAGTTCTTTATAGATCTTGGATATCAGCCCTTTATCTGTAGTGTCATTTGCAAATATCTTCTCCCATTCTGTGGGTTGCCTCTTTGTTTTGTTGACTGTTTCCTTTGCTGTGCAGAAGCTTTTGATCTTGATGAAGTCCCAAAAGTTCATTTTTGCTTTTGTTTCCCTTGCCTTTGGAGACGTGTGTTGAAAGAAGTTGCTGTGGCCAATGTTGAAGAGGTTACTGCCTGTGTTCTCTAGGATTTTGATGGATTCTTGCCTCACATTGAGGTCTTTCATCCATTTAGAGTTTATCTTTGTGTGTGGTGTAAGAGAATGGTTCAGTTTCATTTTTCTGTTTATAGCTCTTATCTTCTCCTTTCTCTGGTTCTTTCTGGTGAACTAGCTGGCCTATAGTTTAGCCTATTGCTCTTAATTAAATGAACTTATTATTATTATTTTTTAAAAGATTTTATTTATTTATTTGAGAGAGAGAGAATGAGAGACAGAGAGCATGAGAGGGAGGAGGGTCAGAGGGAGAAGCAGACTCCCTGCCGAGCAGGGAGCCCAATGTGGGACTCGATCCCAGGACTCCAGGATCATGACCTGAGCCGAAGGCAGTCGCTTAACCAACTGAGCCACCCAGGCGTCCCTGAACTTATTATTTTTAAGCACATCCTTAGGCTTAAGCTTCTCTACACTCTGTTTAAAGTAAAGTCAGTTCCTTTGGGGAAAGTGTCAGAGCTTTCTTGTCTTTTGGATTGCCTCTGTCCATGGGCAAACCCTCTGAGCCAGTGCTGTGAGTGTTACCTTCAGTCTTCTCCATTTGCTTATCCTGGTGTGAAACCCCTGGCATATGAACAGTTTGAGGTGAGGGTGGTCAGGACCAAATATTCTGAACTTGTTGTACCCTGACGAATAGCCTTCATTCCATGGGTGGGAATTAGATGGATAGAAGGGAATCTTCAACCTCTTAGCCACACTTGCCATTGCAACTTGGAACTGGAAAGGATGTGAAGTGCTGGCTGTCTGTTCTACTTAGTGAGGTAGCATATCATTTGACTGGATGATCTCCTTAAGGAGAAAGGAGCTTCACCTTCTTGGCCACACATACTTGGAATGGAGGTTCCATCAAGCTAGGCTTGGGGGGTAGTAGTGAAGGTCATGGCACAAATGTCACAGACTTTCATTGTTCTTACTGAATTTTAGTAGGTTTTCTTGAATAAATGCTTCTTCATGTGCTATATTCCATTAGGACAATTTCTAGAGACTTTAAAAGGTTACTTTTTTTAAAATAATATATGTCAATTTTCCTTGTTTCACTGGGGAGTGGGTTCACGGAGCTCCTAATGATGGAAGTAAAAGCCTCGCAATTGATTCTTATGTATTAACCTTGTATCCTGCAACTTTGCTGAACTCATTTGTTAGTTCTAGGAATTTTTATAGTTTGGGGGGATTTCTATGTACAGTTGACCTTGAACAATGTAGAGGTTAGGGTCACAAATCCTCCTTTCATAATTGAGAATCTACATATAACTTTTGACTCACCCAAAACTTAGCTGTTAATAGCCTACAGTTGATCAGAAGCTTTACCAATAACATAAACATTTGATTAACACATATTTTCTGTGTTATTTATATTATATACTGTATTCTTACAATAAAGTTAGCTAGAGAAAAGAAAATGTTAGGAAAATCATAAGGAAGGGGCACCTGGTTGGCTCAGTCATTAAGCGACTGCCTTCAGCTCAGGTCATGATCCCAGGGTCCTGGGATCGAGCTCTGCATTGGGCTCTCTGCTCAGGGGGAGCCTGCTTCTCCCTCTCCCACTCCCCCTGCTTGTGTTCCCTCTCTCACTGTATCTCTTTCTGTCAAATAAATAAATAAAATCTTAAAAAAAGAAAGAAAATCATAAGGAAGAGAAAATACATTAACAGTACTATATTGTATTTACTGAAAAAAATCTGCATATAAATGAACCCACACAGTTCAAACCTGTGTTGTTCAAGGTTCAACTGTAGATAATTATGACATCAGAAAACTGGGAGTATTTTATTTATTCTGTTCCAAATTGTATGCCTTTTGTTTCTTTTTACAGCCTTAATGCAGTGGTTAGACTTTCAGTACCATGTCAAAAGAATGGAGAGTGTGGACATCCTTACATTGGTTCTGATCTTAGGGGGGAAGCACTCAGTCACTTTTTTTTTTTTTTAAAGATTTAGTTATTTATTTGAGAGAGCGAGAATGAGAGAGAGTACATGAGAGGGGGGAGGGTCAGAGGGAGAAGCAGGCTCCTCGCCGAGCAGGGAGCCCGATGCGGGACTCGATCCCGGGACTCCAGGATCACGACCTGAGCCGAAGGCAGTCGCCCAACCAACTGAGCCACCCAGGCGCCCCAGCACTCAGTCACTTTTAAGGGTAGTGGTGAACATAGATATTTGTTGTAGAGGTTACTACAACAAGTGAAATAATTCACCTCTATTCCTAACTTACTGATAACTTTTATCATCAGTGGGTGTTTAATTTATGAACTACTTTTTTGCATAAATTGATAAATTTTTCTTCCTTATCTTGTCAATATCGTGGATTACACTGATTTTTTTAATGTTAATCTAGCCTTGCATACCTGTACTGAGTCCCACTTAATCATTGAATATGGTTCTTCGTATGCAATTTTGGATACTCTTTGGCAATATTTTCTTAAGGATTTTTGGTTTAATTTCATGAGAGGAACTATGGGCTTTTTTTTTTTTTTGGTACTCTCTTGGTCTTGTTTTGGTATCAGGGTAATTCTGACCTCATAAAATTAGTTGGGAATGCTCTCTCCTCTTCTTGTTTTCTTGAAGATATTATGTAAAATTTTGTTAATTCTTTAAATGTGTGATAGACTTTTCAAACTAATACATCTGGGCTTAGAGATGTCTCTTTCTAGAGATTTTATTTTCAATTCAATTACTTTAATGGTTATAGGAATATTCAGATTGTCTATTTATCTTGGCTGAGTTGTGGGATTTTGTTCATTTCAAAGAATTGAAATTCTAAGGAATTCTAAGGAGTCAAATTTATAAGTGCAAAATTTTTGTAGTATTCCCTTATTAGCTTCCCCCACCTCCCAGTATTAGCTTTTTAATGACTATGGGATATATGGTGATGTCTTTTATTTCATTTTTTATATTGGCTATTTGTGTCCTCTCTTTGTATATTTGCCATTCATGCTACAGGTTTATCTATTCACTGATTTTTTTTGGGGGGGGAAGTCAGCTTTCTGGGTTTTTTTTCTCTGTTGTTTTTTCTGTTTTCAATGTCATTGATTTCTGCTTTTGTCTATTATTTCCTTCCTTGTGCTTTCTTTTATTTTGCTCTCATTTTTCCGGTTTTCTGAAATGGGAACTTAGGTTATTGATTTGAGACTTTTCTTTGCTTCCAATGTAAGCATTTAGTGCTACCAATTCCCATCAATACTGCTTTAGCTGCATTCCACATATAAGTTGTATTTTTGGTAAATTCTATGCATATTTAAAAAATTTCTTTTGAAACTTCTTTTTTCAGTTATGGATTATTTATAAGTATGTTCTTCAATTTTCAAGTGTTTAAAGACTTTCTTCTTTCTTTTGCTTTTCAGTGTCATTTCATTATGACCAAACAACACATTATTTATAATTCCAATCATTTTTAATTTACTGAGTATTATTTAATGGCCCAGAAGATGGTGAATGCACCATGAGCACTTGAACAAAATATTTATTTTGGTGTTTCTAGGTGTGGTGTTTTATATATGTAAGTTAGAAATTCTGAATAATTGTATTGTTTAGTTCAATATTCTTGCTGATTCTGTCTAATAATTCTATCAGTTGCTGAGAATGTGTGTTGAAGTCCTCAAATATTCCTGTAGATTTGTCTATTTCTCCTTTCAGCTCTGTTTTTGCTTCATTTATCTTGAGCCTCTGTTGTCTGATGTGTATATACTTTAGATTGTTATATCTTCCTAGAGATTACTCCTTTTATCATTATGTAATGTATGTAGTATATATGTACTTTGTATGTAGTAATTTTCTTTGCACTAAAGTCTAATTTACTGGATATTAATAGAGCCACTCTTGCTTTTTTGTAAATTAATGATTGCATGATATATTACTTTTTGGTTTAAAATACACATTTATTAACTCATTTAAGTATGAAAGTAATAAACCCATTACATGTTAAAATAAATAGCATATCTTTCCATTAAAAATAATTTTATTTTCATAAAATGGGAAAGAACATTTGTTTTCCATATTTGCAAATCTCTTGTATGTTTGGCTTAATAGCAGATGTATTCTTACATCTTCTACATTCAATCTGTTGCAATATTTTATCTTGGTGAAATATATAGAGAAAATTTATCCTCACATAGAGTAGCTTGGGAAAACAGCAATATGCTACTAGTCTTTGTTTTTAGATAATTATATTTTTCTTTGATATTAACCAAAATTAGACACTAGACTAGGCAGTGATTTCTTGGATATGACACCAAAAGCACAAACAACAACAACAAAAATAGACAAGTTGGGACTACCTCAAGCTAAAAAAGATTCTGCATGGCAAAAACTAAAAGAAATACAAAAACAAAACCCAAAAAACAAGAGAGTAAAAAATGCAATCTATGGAATGAGAGAAGATATTTGCAAACCATATGTCTGATAAGGGGTTAATATCCAAAATATATAAAGAACACCTACAACTCAATAGTGAAAAAAAAAAAGAAAAAACTGATTTAAAAAATGCTCAAAGGACTTGAATAGACATTTCTTCAAAGAAGACGTACAAATGGCCAATAGGTGTATATAAAGATGCTTATTTAAAAATATGCTCATTATCACTTATCATCAGAGAAATGCACATCAAAACCACAATGAGGTATATCACCTCATACCTGTTATGATGGCTATTATTTTTTTAAAAAAGATAACAAGTGTTGGAGAAGATATAGAGGAATCCAAACCCTTTTATACTGTTGATAGTAAAGTAAAATGGTGTGGCTGCTATGGAAAACAGTATGGAGGTTCCTCAAAAAATTGAAAAGTATAACCACCATATGATCTAGTACTCTAACTCTACTTATATCACTGAATTTGAAATGCATTTCTTTTAGACAGTATAATGATGGATCACATAGTTTTTATCTACTCTTACAATCTCTTTAAATTGGTGTCATTAGACCATTTAACATAATTATTGATGAGTTAGTGCTTAAGTGTACCATTTAAAATTTTATTTTCCTGTTCATTTTCTCTGGTCCTATTCCTCTGCTTCTTTTTCTTTTCATTCTCTGGGTTACATTGGGTTATACTGGTATAGATAGAATGAAATCTACAACCCTTTTAAGTGTTTTCTATGTATTGCTATTTATTCTCCCCTTCTTTTTTTCTGTGTTCTCTCATTTTAAATTGAGTATTTTATGTGATTCTATTTTATCTCCTCTCTTTAGTTATTAGTGATGCTTCCTTTTCAAAACATTTTTAATGATTCCCATAGGGGTTGAAATACGCATTTTTAAATAATTTAAGGCCATCTTCAATAACACTACTATTTCTGGTGTAGTGCAAGTACGATATATCCAATTATTTGCAATTCCTCCATCCTTTCCCTTGAGATATTGCTGTTACCCATTTCACTTAATCATATGGTATAATAACCCAATACATTGTTATTATTATTGCTTTACAAAGACAATTATCTTTTAGATCAATTAAAAATATGAAAAATAAAAGGTTTTTTTAACCTTCATTTATTCCTTTTCCCATTCTCTTCCTTTCTTTATGTAGATCCAAATTTATGAGCTTTATAATTTTCCTTCTGCCTGAAGAACTTTAAACATTTCTTGCAGGGCAGTTTTGCTAGTGTTTTAGTTCAAGCTGCTATAACAGAATGCCATTGACTGGGTGGTTTGTAAGCAATAGAAATTTATTTCTCAGTTCTGGAGGCTGGGAAATCCAAGATCAAAGTGCCAACAGATTCAGTGTCTGGTAAGGATCCACTTCCTGGTTGATAGATGGCTATCTTTTCACTGTTCTCACATAGCAGAAGGGACAAGAGCTCTCAGGTCTCTTTTATAAGGGCAGTTATTTCATTTATGAGGGTTCTATCTTCATGACCTAATCACCTCCCAAAGGTCCCACCTCCAAATACATTGGGCATTAGAATTTAACATATAAATTTGGGGGGGCACAACAATAGCCAAACTGTGGAAAGAGCCAAGATGTCCATCGACAGATGAATGGATAAAGAAGATGTGGTATATATATACAATGGAATATTTTGCAGCCATCAAAAGGAATGAGAGCTTGCCATTTGCAACAACGTGGATGGAACTGGAGGGTATTATGCTGAGCGAAATAAGTCAAACAGAGAAAGACATGTATCATATGACCTCACTGATATGAGGAATTCTTAATCTC
>NW_028061332.1:0-395 GCF_054177405.1 Leptonychotes weddellii
TTTTTTTAAAGATTTTATTTATTTATTTGAGACAGAGAGAATGAGAGAGAGAGAGCACATGAGAGGGGGGAGGGTCAGAGGGAGAAGCAGGCTCCCTGCCGAGCAGGGAGCCCGATGCGGGACTCGATCCAGGGACTCCAGGATCATGACCTGAGCCGAAGGCAGTCGCTTAACCAACTGAGCCACCCAGGCGCCCAATATGCATACATTTTAAAAGATAAAACATAAAACTTTCAAGAAGCTTCCTGCCTGCTGAAGGCTTGCCTCGGGTTCCTACCCAGGCTCCCCTTGCTAGGTGGGAGGTTGGTGTTCACTCTTCTCACCTTCAGGGGCTGTGATGGAAAAGTCTGTAAGGATCTGGGCTAGTTCTTTACCCCCTGCCCCACGTGGTTGCT
>NW_028061333.1:0-395 GCF_054177405.1 Leptonychotes weddellii
TTTTTTTTTAAAGATTTTTTATTTATTTATTTGACAGAGAGAGACATAGCGAGAGTAGGAACACAAGCAGGGGGAGTGGGAGAGGGAGAAGCAGGCTTCCCGCGGAGCAGGGAGCCCGATGTGGGACTCGATCCCAGGACCCTGGGATCATGACCTGAGCCGAAGGCAGACGCTTAACGACTGAGCCACCCAGGCGCCCTTCCTAACACCATTTATTAAAGAGAATGTCTTTTTCCCATTGTATATCTTTGCCTCCTTTGTCATAGATTAATTGACCATATAAGTGTGGGTTTGTTTCCAGACTCTGTATTGGTCTATTGATCTATATGTCTATTTTTGTGAAAGTGACATAGTGTTTTGATTACTATAACTTTGTAGTATATCTTGAAATCTGG
>NW_028061334.1:0-395 GCF_054177405.1 Leptonychotes weddellii
TTTTTTTTTTAAAGATTTTATTTATTTATTTGAGACAGAGAGAATGAGAGAGAGAGAGCACATGAGAGTGGGGAGGGTCAGAGGGAGAAGCAGGCTCCCCGCTGAGCCGGGAGCCCGATGTGGGACTCGATCCCAGGACTCCGGGATCATGACCTGAGCCGAAGGCAGTCGCTTAACCAACTGAGCCACCCAGGCGCCCGGGATCACATGACTTTTGAGCAGGAACATAAAGCTGTATAAGAGCAGATGTTCTCTTCCATTGGTCCATGCGCCCTTGCTTCCTTCACCAGTAGCAAAGTAAAATACTGAGGACCTAAATTAAGATGTGGTCCAACAGGAAAGGAGCTGAGGAGCATGGCTTTTAGTAGACCAGAGTTTTCACACTCTGTCACCTG
>NW_028061335.1:0-395 GCF_054177405.1 Leptonychotes weddellii
GTTTGCCAGATTTCCTCCGTGTGAACCTATTATTTTCCCCTTTCTGCACTCTGTCTTTGGAAGCAAGTCCCTAAGTCTGGCTTTCACGTGGGGTAGGGACAGGAATAGGTTAAGGTCCTCCCTGCCCCCAACCCCGGCCCCGAAAGTGGGAGTATTGACATACATTGTTTGGAATGTTTCTGTAAAGATTTGTCTCTTCGGGCGCCTGGGTGGCTCAGTTGGTTAAGCGACTGCCTTCGGCTCAGGTCATGATCCTGGAGTCCCGGGATCGAGTCCCGCATCGGGCTCCCTGCTCGGCAGGGAGTCTGCTTCTCCCTCTGACCCTCCTCCCTCTCATGCTCTCTGTCTCTCATTCTGTCTGTCTCAAATAAATAAATAAAATCTTTAAAAAAAAA
>NW_028061336.1:0-395 GCF_054177405.1 Leptonychotes weddellii
TTCACTAAGGCATAATTGACAAATAAAAAACTGTATATATTTAAGGTGTACAACTGGATGTTTTGATATACATTATACATTGTGAAAGGATCACCACAATCAAGCTAATTAATATATCCAGCATCTCACGAGGTACCTTTTTTTTCTTTTTCATGTGTGTGTGTGTGCAGCGAGAATACTTAAGATCTAGTCTTTTGGGCGCCTGGGTGGCTCAGTCGTTAAGCGTCTGCCTTCGGCTCAGGTCATGATCCCGGGGTCCTGGGATCGAGTCCCACATCGGGCTCCCTGCTCGGCAGGAAGCCTGCTTCTCCCTCTCCCACTCCCCCTGCTTGTGTTCCTGCTCTCACTATCTCTCTCTCTGTCAAATAAATAAATAAAAATCTTTAAAAAAAAAA
>NW_028061337.1:0-395 GCF_054177405.1 Leptonychotes weddellii
CCTGTTTTTATAGACCATTAGCTTCTAGTCATCTCGGATCAACCTTTTATCATTTCATCAGAGGCAACTGCCACGTTGGCCAAGCTGATCAACTTGCTGTTACTCAACTGGCTCTTGCTTTCTGTCCTGTTTCATGCCTCATACTATACTCTTCACCTGGAGTACCTTCTCCTTTCACCTTCACAACTCATATACTCTTTTTTTTTTTTTTTTTTTTTAAGATTTTTATTTATTTGGGAGAGAGAGAATGAGAGACAGAGAGCATGAGAGGGAGGAGGGTCAGAGGGAGAAGCAGACTCCCTGCTGAGCAGGGAGCCCGATGCGGGACTCGATCCCGGGACTCCGGGACCATGACCTGAGCCGAAGGCAGTCGCTTAACCAACTGAGCCACCCAG
>NW_028061338.1:0-395 GCF_054177405.1 Leptonychotes weddellii
CGCCTGGGTGGCTCAGTTGGTTAAGCGACTGCCTTCGGCTCAGGTCATGATCCTGGAGTCCCGGGATCGAGTCCCGCATCGGGCTCCCTGCTCGGCAGGGAGTCTGCTTCTCCCTCTCCCACTCCCCGTTTGTGTTCCCTCTCTCGCTGTGTCTTTCTCTGTCAAATAAATAAATAAAATCTTTAAAAAAAAAAAAAAATAAATAAATAAAGATTTTATTAATTTGAGAGAGGAGGAGAGAGAGAGTGGGGGGCGGTGAGGAGCAGAGGGAGAAGGACAAGCAGACGTGGAGCTGAGCTGGGAGCCTGACGCGGGTCTCAATCCCAGGACCCTGCAATCATGACCTAAGCCTAAATCAGGAGTTGGACACTTAACCTACTGAACCACCAGGTGCC
>NW_028061339.1:0-395 GCF_054177405.1 Leptonychotes weddellii
GGTCAGACTTCTGACTTACTGAACTGTAAGATATGATATTTTGTTATTTTGAGCAACTAAGTTGGTGGTAATTTGTCACAGCAGCAAATGGAAAACTAATACAGTATGATTCCATTCATATGGCATTTTTGAAATGACAAAGTTACAGAAATGGAAAACCGATTAGCAATTGCCAGGGGTTAAGGAGGTGAGAGGGCAGGGTGCCTGGGTGGCTCAGTTGGTTAAGCGACTGCCTTCAGCTCAGGTCATGATCCCAGGGTCCTGGGATCGAGTCCCGCATCGGGCTCCCTGCTCTGCGGGGAGCCTGCTTCTCCCTCTCCCACTCCCCCTGCTTGTGTTCCCTCTCTCGCTGTGTCTCTCTCTGTCAAATAAATAAATAAAATCTTTAAAAAAAA
>NW_028061340.1:0-395 GCF_054177405.1 Leptonychotes weddellii
TTTTTTTTTTTTTTAAAGATTTTATTTATTTATTTGAGAGAGAGAGAATGAGAGAGAGCACATGAGAGGGGGGAGGGTCAGAGGGAGAAGCAGACTCCCTGCCGAGCAGGGAGCCCGATGCGGGACTCGATCCCGGGACTCCAGGATCATGACCTGAGCCGAAGGCAGTCACTTAACCAACTGAGCCACCCAGGCGCCCTCTTCTTTCTTTTGACATTAATTTGCATGATAGATATTTCTTCATCACCTCACTTTCAATTTGCGGTGTCTTTAGTTCTAAAATGAGTCTCTTGTACATAGCATATAAATGGATCTTGTGTTTTTTATCCAGTTTGTCACCCTATATATCTTTAATTGGAGCATTTAATCCATTTACATTCAAGGTAATTATTGAT
>NW_028061341.1:0-395 GCF_054177405.1 Leptonychotes weddellii
TTTTTTTAAAGATTTTATTTATTTATTTGACAGAGAGAGACACAGCGAGAGAGGGAACACAAGCAGGGGGAGTGGGAGAGGGAGAAGCAGGCTCCCCGCAGAGCAGGGAGCCCGATGCGGGACTCGATCCCAGGACCCTGGGATCATGACCTGAGCTGAAGGCAGTCGCTTAACCAACTGAGCCACCCAGGCGCCCTTTTTTTTTTTTTTTTAAAGATTTTTTATTTATTTATTTGAGAGAGAGAGAATGAGAGACAGAGAGCATGAGAGGGAGGAGGGTCAGAGGGAGAAGCAGACTCCCTGCCAAGCAGGGAGCCCGATGCGGGACTCGATCCCGGGACTCCAGGATCATGACCTGAGCCGAAGGCAGTCGCTTAACCAACTGAGCCACCCAG
>NW_028061342.1:0-8372 GCF_054177405.1 Leptonychotes weddellii
TTATTTCTGCCCTTAGAGACTCTATGTTGCCATTAACTGATTTCTCCATTCTAGCCATTGTCTTCACAATTGCTAGCCTGAATTCCATCTCTGACATCTTGGTTATATCTGCATCCATTTGCAAATCTGTAGCATAAGTCATAATCTCTGAGTCTTTTCTATTTTGGGGGTTCCTCCTCCTAGTCATTCTGTTGATGGGTGTTTGAGGGAATGTATACAGTCCAAATTATTAACCAGAACCCAAGCAAGATGCACCTGTTTTCTTGGGACCTTAGGGTTGCTGGCCTCTTGTTTTCCCAGCCTGTCTTCTGTGGGAGGGGCCTGCCGCACTGTTACTCAGGCAACCCTGTTTGGGTGGAGTTGCCCTGCCGCCCTGTGGCGGGGGATGGGTTCAGTGGGAATCCGTTTTTGGGGCTTTTGTTCTCTGGTGGCTTTCCCTGGCATCTTTCTGCATCTCTTCCATGAGTCAGAGCAGAAGAGACCATTTCCATCCCTCTGCCTCAGAGCAGAGAGATCGCAGTCTGTTCTTCAGTGAGCTCTCCAGGCAACACCGTCTCCGTTTCTGTCCATGCTGCTATAAACTGCAGCGTCCTGGGTTGTGCACCCCTCCACAGCGCTCCCAGTCCTGCTTCCAGGTCAGAGCCCATCTCTGCCCTTTGTGCTTCTAAAACCGCCAGCCACTCCCAGTTCAGGCACGCGCGACCCCGCTGCTCCAGGTTTCCGTCCCAGGGGCTGCTGCAAAGTCCTTTCCCCACCGCTACTGGTCTGCGAGTCTGTGCCTGATCCCCAGTGCACGAGGCTGTCACTCACCAGTTGTGTAGGATCCCCATGGCCGGGCACCCTCCTGCTGCCATTTATCCTCCGATATCTGCCCGCGGAATCACGGCTCCCCGCTTTGCACCTCAAAACCAACCACCTGCAATATTCTGTTTGTAGAGATCCAGATCTTCTTACATCTCAGGCCAGTTTCGTGGGTGCTCAGAGTGGTCTGGTAGATATCCAGCTCAATTCCAGGGACATGTTGAAATAGGGTCCCCTACTCCTCCACCATCTTTCCCCCGGAATCCCCACCCCAATATTTATAGCAGCAATGTCCACAATAGCCAAACTGTGGAAAGAGCCAAGATGTCCATCGACAGATGAATGGATAAAGAAGATGTGGTATATATATACAATGGAATATTAGGCAGCCATCAAAAGGCATGAAATCTTGCCATTTGCAGTGACATGGATGGAACTGGAGGGTATTATGCTGAGCGAAATAAGTCAATCAGAGAAAGACATGTATCATATGATCTCACTGATATGAGGAATTCTTAATCTCAGGAAACTAACTGAGGGTTGCTGGAGTGGTGGGGGATGGGAGGGATGAGGTGCCTGGGTGATAGACATTGGGGATGGTATGTGCTATGGTGATCACTGTGAATTGTGTAAGACTGTTGAATCACAGACCTGTACCTCTGAAACAAATAATACATTATATGTTTAAAAAAAAAAGAAGAAGAAGATAGTAAGAAGGGTAAAATGAAGGGGGGGAAATAGGAGGGAGAGCAGAACCATGAGAAACTATGGACTCTGAGAAACAAAGTGAGAGTTCTAGAGGGGTGGGGGTGTGGGGATGGCTTAGCCTGTTGATGGGTATTAACGAGGGCCCTTACTGAATGGACCACTGGGTGTTATAGGCAAACAATGAATCATGGAACACTACATCAAAAATAAATGCTTATTGGTCATTCTTATACCTTTTTCTACGAAGAGTCCATTCAAAAAGTTTTCACACAGGAATCTTCAGCTATTTAAATATTGCACTGCTACAAGAAATTTGCCTTAGAATAGTTACTCATCAGCCCATATTGGGGGAAGTTTGTATATATGATATGCAGTCGTCTGGGAGAGAGTTACTATGGTATGTGTTTAAAAATAATTATATATGGGCACCTGGGTGGCTCAGTTGGTTAAGCGACTGCCTTTGGCTCAGGTCATGATCCCAGGGTCCTGGGATCGAGTCCCACATCGGACTCCCAGCTCAGCAGGGAGCCTGCTTCTCCCTCTGACCCTCTCCTCTCTCATGCTGTTTCTCTCTCGCTCGCTCTCTAATAAATAAATAAATAAATAAATAAAATCTTTAAAAAAATAAAAATAATTATATAGAATTTCATCTGTACTTTTTTCCCTATTGACTAAATTAGGTCTGTTTTCAGTAAATACTAATTAGTTTACTTCTAGAGAATAATATTGCTGTTAGTCAATACATATAATTTTTATGGATTTTAATGGTGAAAAGATAATAGAAACCCCAAATCACTAATTATAATGTCCTATTTAAGTACACTAGGCTGTTAAAATACTTCAGTTTTCTGCTACTACTGATATAAAAATATTTGAATTTTGTTTGAGACAACATCTAGTATAGTTTGTTCTGATAAAATACTTTAAGTCCCATTTGGTTTGCTTCGTCACCAACTAAAAGTACATATGAACAGTGATGGTGAAAATTTCATGTGTAAGCCATTTTATAATAAACACATAGCTGGGTATGTTCCTGAGTGGGTACATTATACTTTTAATTACAGAGAAGAGAGACTGAAAAAGAATATCAAGAAATCTGATCTATCTCTATGTGTAGTCAGATCCGTAAATGGCCTTTTGCTTCTAAGAACCTAAGGTAACACATAAAATACATATTCAGATGAACCAAGTCTGTTCATCCTCATGGAACAAATAAATATAGTCTCTGAATTTGGAAAAAAAAATGCAGAGAAGGTTTTAAAGAGAACTTTTTAAAAATTGAGTACCAAAGCAACAATATTAATAAAACTACCAAAACAAGCTAGATAGTCAGTTATGACCACGGAGGAGGGTGGGTTCTAGGGGTTCTAGGGACCTGCACATTAAACCAATCTGGGAAAGGACAGCAGAAATGGAGGGCACACAAAGGAGAGACAAGACATGATGAACTGGTATCCCTGAAGTGGAAACCCCACAAAAGGGACAGGGTATCTTTTTAAAAATATAATGAAAGTTTTTATGAAAAACATGGACTGAAACCAATCTAAAAGATGAACCACATGCCAGGAAACATTAATACAGAATGAATGTCATTGAAATATTTCTTGGATAAGTCAATAAACATGAAGGACAAAGGCTCATTTGAAGCATTCGAGCATCTGAAGCATGGGAGAACGATGTCCAGGGCCGGGGGTGGATCACTCAGACTGGTGTCAGGCTGCTGCACAGCAACCTCCAGAGTTAAAAGACAGTGGGATGAAGAGAAAGTTCCAAGAGCAATAAAATATTACTCATGAATATTATATCCGGCCATGCTGGTTCACAGGGATAACAGCTACAAGTAAAACTACCAAAAATGGGCTGTATCCATGAGACAGTAAAAGAAAATCACAGCCCACTAGCATGAACAAAGGCCCAGGCAACACCTAAAACCAGAGAACAAATGGTGAAAATGATACATTTCATATCATGCATACAGTATGGGGGCAGGTGGGGGGAGAAGCCACCAACAGAGGATACAGCATGTAAACTAAAAAGTTCCAAGGGAAAGAAACTGTTGTTTACCCAAGCAAGTTTCCCTTTGATTACCAAGGTCACACAAAATCTTGTGCTGGCAGGGATTTCAGAATCCAGCATCTTCAGGACCTTGATAGGAGACAGGGGAGGGGAGGGCCACTCAGTGATAAAATCCAGTCAAGCAAGCAGATAAATCAAGGTAAAAGCCCAGCCAGGAAGTGAGAGGTGTTATGAAAAGGACTCATGAGTATCAAATCCACTTAATGTAGAAGAAGATTAAACAGTGGGGATAGTGCTACATAATAGAATGCAAATGTCATTCACCTTGCAAACATCACAAATCCAGAGAAATGATGGCAGAAAGTATAAGAATGCAGATTTCCCCACCATTTTTCATAAAGAATAATTAACACTTTGTGAAATTGAGGCAAGGAGTTAAAACATAATGGCTCCAACCTCTTAATGGTTTTCATATTCTTGATCTCAGGGAGCTCTTTTATAAAATAATACCTTTTGTGGAAGGCAACATTTATTTGAACATCCCAGTTCCTTTCATTTAAATATCACCCATATTCTTCTCTTAAATTGAAGTAAAATTTAATAAAATATCCTATGTTGAAAATAGTAGATGTTGCTAATCCCACTTTTATTGAAAGATATTTCTTTGTTCATCTATACTTGCACCTTTTAGAATCAATGTGGGTAGAGAGATATCTGAGGTGAGGGGCACCTGACATTGAGATGTTTGTTGCTGAGCGGTTGAATCTGGGGTAGTTTTGAAACTTTCTTTTTTGGTATTATTCTCATTCTTTATAATGAATAGGCTTCATTTTTATTAAATCAATACAATTTGAGAAAATGAGTAAAAAGAAAATGTTTAAAAAATGAAGACAAATACGAATTTCTATAATATATACATTTTGGCTTTTCAGATTTTGCAAAAAAAAAAAAAGTTTTAAGTGTCCTGCTAGATAAGGGAAGTGTTTATTCCTCCCATGTCTGAAGCAGTCAGGTGTGGAGTGGTTAAGTGGTTCAGCCACATGTCCAGGGCCCAGCACTGGCTGCAGGTGAGTTAGAGCACCCTGGCTGGGGTGACCATGGAGGCTCCGTTCTGTGTCCACCAACCTACAGGTCCCCCATCCAGACATGCTCTCATGGCAGAGGCAGCAGCACCAGGATACAAAAACCTAGTCACACAAGCACTTCTTTATGCCTCTGGTTGCAACAAATCTAATAACATCCAGGCCAACAAGGTCAAGTGGTGGAGAAATAGACTCTGCCTATTTAGCTGGAGGAAACCACAAAGGTCACATGGTAAAATTCATATACACAGGGAGTGATAAGGAGTTGATTTAAGCATAATGTGGCCAGGCTGTTTCTGTTCTGTTTCACCATTGAAATCAACAAGCCAGCCACTGTTAATCCTTACACCTTTCTTCCAGTAGGATCCCTTCACACCAAGAGGGACTCCAATGCCTCCCTCATGCATTTACCTAGAAACAGGAAATGCAGAGATTTTTATTTCAGAAATTTTAGCTAGAAGCTACCAGTTTCTTTGGTCCAGGGAAATGATTAGAGATGATACATTTCCAGAAGCAGTGAACCCAGGCTTAAGCAAAGAAGAACAATCCAAAGGTTTCAGGGAAAAGATTTTACCTTCAAATGAAGAAAGCCAGGGAAAACCCTAATGGAGTTCCTTCAGTGGCTGGTTGTGAAGCCACATGAATCAGAGATTTTAGGGTGAAGCAGGCCAGGTATCCAGCTGGGATTGCCATTTCGAGGGGACAACATGGATATTTCAGTCCCTGAATAACTTGATGGCTGCTTTGAACCCATGTGTCAGTAAACTGATGGGAAACTGGGTGCAAGAGTGAGTTCTACTAAACTGTACAACGTTAGATAATGAAGGTCCCTCCTTTGGGATGCAGATATCAGGGACAAGTTGTCTGAAGCATCCTGACATGTCTGACAGTCATACATAAACTAGGTCTTATAAGACAGAAAGAATTTCAGACATGGGGCAATATGTCAACACATTCCTGAACACACACAAACACACACACAGGCACACACAGAGTTTGCACTGAGTTTTATTCCCAGTTTTACTACTTATGTGCCACAGAACACATGGACTAGTCACCTAACTATTCTGAACTTCAGTGTCAATCATCTGTAAAATGGGCATAATGCAATAACACAATAATCACTTCACAGAGTTATTCCAAAATTCAAATGAGACTCTGTTCTAAACTGACTGGCATATGGTTAGCCTTCAACTGATGGTAGCTACTATGATCATTAATAAACAGATGCCAGGGTTAGAGGAAGGACATGACAAAAATGGGAAGAGCAATGCATGCTGTCAACCAAGAAAGAATTCACTGAAAATTTTAGCAAACAGGCATCTATTTTGGAAATTAGAATTGCAATCCAGGAGACACAGATTCAGGTAGAAAGCCAAATTGCAATCCAAAAAACACAAAGTGGTGGCAAAGTAAAGGGGAAAAGTCAGGAGTGCAGTTCTCATTTAGGTCCTCTTTGCACAACAGGGATTGAAACTAGATTAACCGGATTGGCTGGATTAATATGCAAATGAGAGATTGAGGGTTCTTAAACCGTATTATTTCCTTTCCTAATGAAGAATGCTTATGATTCAGGTGTCATGGTGATGAAGAAGTTAACTCCAGGCTGAGGGTTTGCAGTTGGCAAAAAGTTTTTTTAAAAAGTCCATGGGGTAGAGGAGGAGCAAGATGGTGGAAGAGTAGGAGACCTAAATTTCGTCTGGTCTCAGGAATTCAGCTAGATAGGGATCAAACCATTCTGAACACCTACAAACTCAACAGGAGATCAAAGAAAAGAATAGCAGCAACTCTATGAACAAAAAGCGACCACTTTCTAGAAGGTAGGATGTGCAGAGAAGTGAATATGAGGCTATATTTGGGAAGATAGACCACAGTGGGAGGGAGCCTCCGTCAGCTGGCTACTGGCAAGTGATAGAGCAGCTGAGCACAAAATCAGAACTTTTAGAAGTCTGCTCCGCTGAGGGACGTCACTCCAGTGGCTAAGCAGGGGCTGGAAATCTCGCTGGGACAGTGTGGTCTCAGGACCGTCAGGGTCACAGAGAGACTGGGGGTGCCTGAGTGCAGCAGAGCTCCCAGGTATCAGAGCAGTGAAGCTGGCTGCAAAGACGGAGCCGAGGAGTGGGCTCTTAGCTCGGGGTTGCCATAAACCATGGTCCACTTCGAGTAGGGACACAACAAGTGGCAGATCCAGGGAGACTCCCCTTCCTCCCCTGGGGAGAAGTGGTGCAGGAGTGCACCACAGGAATCTGCTGGGTTTGGAGACTCCAAACGGGGTCATGTGCCAGAGATAGAAATGCTAGATCACAGGCCAGTTAAGCACGGAGTGCAGCAAGAGACCGGGGAGATGGGAGTGATTGACTGCTTTTCTCTGAGGGCTCACTGAGGAGTGGGAACCTGAGTTCTCAGCTCCTCCAGGGCGGAGATTGGGAGGCTGCCATTTCCACTCTCATTCTCCAAAGCTGTACGGAAAGCTTGCAGAGAACAAAAGCTCCCAAAAGCAAACTGAGCAGATTACTTAGCCAGGCCCTGGCAAGAGCAGGGCAATTCCGCCTCCAGCAAAGACATTTGAGAACCACTGCAACAGGCCCCGCCCCCAGAAGATCAGCAAGAACAGCCAGCCAAAACCAAGTTTACCGATCAATGAGAACAGCAAAACTCCAGCACTAGGGGAATACTGCACATAGAATTCATGGCTTTTATCCCATGATTTTTTAGTCTTTCAAAGTTAATTTTTTTAACTTTCTTTTTTTTTCTTTTTTCTTTTTTTTTGGAATTTTTCTTTTTCCCTTTTTCAACCAACATCTTATCAATCCCTGTTTTAAAAATCTTTTTTATTTTTCATTTTTAGAGTCATATTCTATCCCTTCATAGTAGTTAACCTTATTTTTGATGTATATATATATAAGTTGTTCTCTCTTTAAAATTTTGGGATACAGTTTCTTCTAACAGACCAAAATATACCCTAAATCTCTAGTCTATGGCTTTGTACTAGTCTCCTGCCTGATCACATTCTCTCCCTTTTTTTTTTAATCCTCTTCTTTCTTTTTTCAACCAACTTCTTATCTATCAATTCCTTTTATAAAATCTTTTATAATTTTCATCTTTAGAGTCATATTTCATCCCTTCATTGTATTTACCCTTATTTTTCTACATATATAAGCTTTTCTTTCTTTAAAATTTTGGGAGGCACTTTCATCTAACAGAACAAAAGACACCCAAAATCTAGTGTGTGGCACTGATCTATGAACCAGCCTGATCATATTTGATCATATTCTTTTTTTTTTTTAATCTGGAGGCTCTAACTGCTAGGATAAATGAGGCAGAAGAGAGAATTAGGGATATAAAAGACAAAATGATAGAAAATAAAGAAGCTGAGAAAAAAAAGATAAACAACTACTGGATCACGAGGGCAGAAGTCAAGAGATAAGTGATAACATAAGATGAAGCAATATTGCAATAATTAGGATCCCAAAAGAAGAAGAAAGAGAGAGAGGGGCAGAAGTTACATTGGAGCAAATTATAGAAGAGAACTTCCCTAATTTGGGGAAGGAAATGGGCATCAAAAGCCAGGAGGTGGGGCGCCTGGGTGGCTAGTCGTTAAATGTCTGCCTACGGCCCAGGTCATGATCCCAGGATCCTGGGATTGAGCCCCGCATCAGGCTCCCTGCTCAGCGGGAAGCCTGCTTCTCCCTCTCCCACTCCCCCTGTTTGTGTTCCCTCTCTCACTCTGTCAAATAAATAAATAAAATCTTTAAAAAAAAAAAA
>NW_028061343.1:0-395 GCF_054177405.1 Leptonychotes weddellii
TTTTTTAAAGATTTTATTTATTTATTTGAGACAGAGAGAATGAGAGAGACAGAGAGCACATGACAGGGGGAAGGGTCAGAGGGAGAAGCAGGCTCCCTGCCGAGCAGGGAGCCCGATGCGGGACTCGATCCCGGGACTCCAGGATCATGACCTGAGCCGAAGGCAGTCGCTTAACCAACTGAGCCACCCAGGCGCCCTCTGCCTAATTCTTGTTCCGTCTCCTCATGAAGTCTTTCCTGATCCTTCATCTGGAAGCCTTCTCTCCTCCTTTGAGCTCCATTTGCCTTGTTTTATTATATTAGTCCTATGCCACTTTATACCTTTTTATAGCCTCTCCAGTGCCCATCACAGTATCTTATATCCACCAGGTGCTTATTGAATGGATGGAAGACTTA
>NW_028061344.1:0-395 GCF_054177405.1 Leptonychotes weddellii
TGAAAAACAAACTGAGGGTTCTAGAGGGGAGGGGGGTGGGAGGATGGGTTAGCCTGGTGGTGGGTATTGAGGAGGGCACATTCTGCATGGAGCACTGGGTGTTATGCACAAACAATGAATCATGGAACACTTCATCTAGAACTAATGATGTAATGTATGGGGATTAACATAAGAATAAAAAAATAAATAAATAAATAAAAAAAAGAAGTGTCTATCAACTGAGTGAAAAAAATAAATCAGAGTATGTTCATATAATGTTAGAAGTTAAAAGAAATGAATGCTGATTGTACATACCAACATATATAAATTGCAGAAACAAAAATACTGAGTAAAAAAGGTGTGTTGTAAAATATGTTCCATATAATACTTACATAAATTAAACTCACACAAAATTA
>NW_028061345.1:0-395 GCF_054177405.1 Leptonychotes weddellii
TTTTTTTTAAAGATTTTATTTATTTATTTGAGACAGAGAGAATGAGAGACAGAGAGCATGAGAGGGAGGAGGGTCAGAGGGAGAAGCAGACTCCCTGCCGAGCAGGGAGCCCGATGCGGGACTCGATCCCGGGACTCCAGGATCATGACCTGAGCCGAAGGCAGTCGCTTAACCAACTGAGCCACCCAGGCGCCCCCAAAAGACTTCTTTTTTGAGAGCAAGTGAGCTAGTGAGCACTGGAGAGGGGCAGAGGGAGACGGAGAGAGAACCTTAAGCAGGCTCCATGCTCAGTGCAGAGCCCAACATGGGCTCCATCCCACAACCTGAGATCATGACCTGAGCCGAAATCAAGAGTCGGATGCTTAACTGACTGAGCCACCCAGGCACCCCAACAG
>NW_028061346.1:0-395 GCF_054177405.1 Leptonychotes weddellii
TGACGAAGAAAGGGATCTTTACATAGTTTCAAAGTCTGTCGTCACAAAATGCTTATTAATTCCAAGGAAGGGAGTAAGTTGTCAATGCCAGCTTCCTGACTTGAGGGTTTTACTGCGGTTGTGTAGGGAAATGTCCTTGTTTGTAGAAAGTAAACGTTAAAGACTTTGGAATGATGGGGCCTCAGGAACAACTTACTCTTTTTTTTTTTTTTTTAAAGATTTTATTTATTTATTTGAGAGAGAGAGAATGAGAGACAGAGAGCATGAGAGGGAGGAGGGTCAGAGGGAGAAGCAGACTCCCTGCCGAGCAGGGAGCCCGATGCGGGACTCGATCCCGGGACTCCAGGATCATGACCTGAGCCGAAGGCAGTCGCTTAACCAACTGAGCCACCCAG
>NW_028061347.1:0-395 GCF_054177405.1 Leptonychotes weddellii
TATAGACTTGCTATGTATGAAAAGTGTCAATACCTGCTCTCCCAAAACCTGTATGAAAACTACACAGCCTTGTAAACAAGAAAACAGAAGGACGCTCCCAGTAAACAAGACGCATCCAGATCTAGAGGTCCCAACTTGTGGACTGGATTTCAAAAGGATACGTCAGGTTCAGTGTTTGGAAACTCCCACAGGAATTTTTTTTTTTTTTTTTTAAAGATTTTATTTATTTATTTGAGACAGAGAGAATGAGAGACAGAGAGCATGAGAGGGAGGAGGGTCAGAGGGAGAAGCAGACTCCCCGCCGAGCAGGGGGAGCCCGATGCGGGACTCGATCCCGGGACTCCAGGATCATGACCTGAGCCGAAGGCAGTCGCCCAACCAACTGAGCCACCCAG
>NW_028061348.1:0-394 GCF_054177405.1 Leptonychotes weddellii
ACTAGCCTTAGAATACAGAGCCAGTAAGTGACAGACTGAAAGCCAGATCTTCTTTTCCTAAGTTCTATAACAGTAAAATGTATGTGGTGATTACTATGTGCCATGCACTATTTGAAGAGTTCTGCATGTGTGAATTTATCTAATCTTAATATAACTATGAGATAGGCATTGTGTAGCCCCATCTTACGGGGGGGTGGACCGAAGAACAGAGAGGTTTAATAACTTGCCAAGATCATATAGCTAGCAAGTACCAGATTTGAGGTCAGACAGTGTAGCCTTAGAGTCTATCCTCTTAACTGCAACATCCAGGCCAGTGGCTTCAGCATCTAAGTTCTTTTTTTTTAAGATTTTATTTATTTGAGAGAGAGAGAGCGGGTGAGAGAGAGAGAGAGAG
>NW_028061349.1:0-394 GCF_054177405.1 Leptonychotes weddellii
AATGGAAAAGAAACTCAAGCAAGATCCTCTCCATCTAAATTTCATTCTCTTTTGTATCTAGAAATGCTTGGTATTTCTGAACAAATTCTAGCCAAAAAAATTGAAAAGCCCAAGGGTAAATGATGGAGCAAATTTTAGCTATCTTAGAACACCTCATTTCTTAATAATTTGAACCACCTTATTTTTGAAATTAGACAACCCAGCTGGACCTACGATGGCTTAAATTCCTAATATTTATCCTTTCATTTATCCTAGTATTTATCCATTTATTCTTTCTTTTCCCACAGTATATATTCATTAGCCCCAGGATTTACCTTTTTATTGTTAAGTTTTATAAATGTTCTCTATAATCTTAACCACATATTAATCACATGAAACATCCATATATGTGGAC
>NW_028061350.1:0-394 GCF_054177405.1 Leptonychotes weddellii
CACAAAAACCCACAAAAAGTTTTTGGTGAGTTTCATTTAAAGAGGATTTAAAGTATATATGATATGTCAATGAATTGTAATCATTATTCTGTTGGATGCTCAAACTGTCTCATCTTTGGCCACAGCGAGTCCCTTCAAATTGGACTCCATTTCCTTCCACAGGACCTGGTTGCCCTGGTAGCTTCCTCGCTTTCCGGCACAAGATGTCCCTAGCTTATCTTGCCCGCATCCAGAGCCACAGCCCTGCAGTCCATCCTATCTCCAAGGAGCCTTGGTTCCTTTGGTGGTAAATGGTGCTTCAAAGGAAACAATCATTTTAAAAGCCCTTCCCTGTGGAAGTGAAGCAGACAAGCAATTCCCATAATCACTGGTCAGATCTTTCCTGGACCAGCCA
>NW_028061351.1:0-394 GCF_054177405.1 Leptonychotes weddellii
ACTCTTTCGTTGGTCTCGTCCTTTTTTGGGGGGTGCCCGTTTACTCCGTGGTGCCGGGCACACCCCCACTTTCTTGCTGAGTGAGCGAGCCTCGCTGTTAGGTGCGCTGTTGTGGGTAGAAGGATTGCAGACCGGGGTGCCAGCGCAGCCTGTGGGCCTGGGGGGTCAGCCAACTTCTGTGCTGGGCACAGGGATGGGGGACCCGGGCGGGGCCCAGGGGCAAAGCGCCGGGGGTCCGCGGGAAGGAAGACAAAGCCCTGCGGGGCGGGAGCGCAGCCCATGGCTGGTGGGCGAAGCTGTAGGCCTGCCCCTTCATCAGGTTGAGATGGTGGTCAGGCGGCTTGGGCATCCTGGGCGGCCCAAGGGAATGGCGAGGGGCTGTACGACGAGGGCC
>NW_028061352.1:0-394 GCF_054177405.1 Leptonychotes weddellii
CACAAAAACCCACAAAAAGTTTTTGGTGAGTTTCATTTAAAGAGGATTTAAAGTATATATGATATGTCAATGAATTGTAATCATTATTCTGTTGGATGCTCAAACTGTCTCATCTTTGGCCACAGCGAGTCCCTTCAAATTGGACTCCATTTCCTTCCACAGGACCTGGTTGCCCTGGTAGCTTCCTCGCTTTCGGGCACAAGATGTCCCTAGCTTATCTTGCCCGCATCCAGAGCCACAGCCCTGCAGTCCATCCTATCTCCAAGGAGCCTTGGTTCCTTTGGTGGTAAATGGTGCTTCAAAGGAAACAATCATTTTAAAAGCCCTTCCCTGTGGAAGTGAAGCAGACAAGCAATTCCCATAATCACTGGTCAGATCTTTCCTGGACCAGCCA
>NW_028061353.1:0-8371 GCF_054177405.1 Leptonychotes weddellii
GGTTAGCCTGGTGATGGATATTAAAGAGGGCACGTTCTGCATGGAGCACTGGGTGTTGTGTACAAACAATGAATTATGGAACACTACATCAAAAACTAATGATGTAATGTATGGTGATTAACATAACAATAAAAAATTTTTTAAAAAAGATAGAAATGGGAGAAAGAGACCATGTGGTCCAGGGTCTCTAACCCTGATTTTGCATCAGAATTGTCTAAGGCAGGGGCTTTTGAAAAATGCAGAACCCCCCAACCTGTACCCCAGTCCTGTTAAATCAGAATATGTGTTCATGGGAGCTTGAGAAACTATGTATTTTAAAGTTTCCCAGATGATGACTCAAATTCTCAAATAGATTAGGAAACACTGATATAATTTAATGCCACCATGACCATCACCCCCAAGCCCTTTTTTTCTGCAGAAGTTGATACCAAGGCCCAGAGAGGACACATTAATGATAGAGTAGATTCACAGTCCAGATGTTCTGTTTCCTGGTCCCTTGTTGCTTCCATCACTCCACATCCACAGATGGATACCTCTGGGTAAGTATAATACAGTGATATCCATGACAGACACATCCTTTTCATCCTTTTTTTCCTTAAGATTTATTTATTTATTTTAGAGAGAAAGAAAGAGAGAGTGCGGGGGGAGGGGCAGAGGGAGAGGTAGAGAGAATCTCAAGCAGACTTCCACCCCGCTGAGCATGGAGCCCAACACGGGGCTCCATCTCACGACCCTGAGATCATGACCTGAGCTAAACAAGAGTCAGACGCTTAACTGACTGAGGCCCCAGGCGCCCCTCATTCTTTGTAATGATAGGTGATGCATTCACATGAGAAAGGCACCGAAAGGTGTGCTTTGCAAAGTCTCTCCTCTTTCTGTGTCTACCGGTCTGTTTTCTCGCCTCTCATCCACCCTCCCCTCTGCTCCCAGTCTCACTTCACCCCTCTGCACCTGAATTTCCTCGTGTATAAAATGGTAATTATAATAATAGTGCTAACCTCATAGGCTGTTCTCAAGATTAAATGAGTTATATAAAGCACTTAGAACAGTGTATTGGCTGTGTCGTTTGATAAACATTCGCTATTATTTATATACAAGAAGAACATACATGTATAGATATATTTTTGTTCATTACATATGATAGCAGGTGTAATAGTAGCATAATATACACACTGGTTTTAACTCTTTTTTCTCTTAATGAGGTATCTCAGAGCTCATTCCATATCAGTACATTAAAAAGTTCTTCATAGTGGTGTATTGTATTGATACTCTAATTAACCAATTCTCTGTTGAAAGACATTTGTTTCTTTTTTTTTAAATTTTTTATTGTTGTGTTAATCCCCATACATTACATCATTAGTTTTTGATGTAGTGTTCCATGATTCATTGTTTGTGCATAACACCCAGTGCTCCATGCAGAATGTGCTCTGTTTAATACCCATCACCAGGCTAACCCATCCTCCCACCCCCTCCCCTCTAGAACCTTCAGTTTGTTTTTCAGAGTCCATCGTCTCTCATGGTTCATCTCCCCCTCTGATTTCCCCCCTTCATTCTTCCCCTCCTGCTATCTTCTTCTTCTCTCTTTTTTTTTTAAAGATTTTATTTATTTATTTGGGAGAGAGAATGAGAGAGAGAGAGCACATGAGAGGGCGGAAGGTCAGAGGGAGAAGCAGACTCCCTGCTGAGCAGGGAGCCCGATGCGGGACTCGATCCTGGGACTGCAGGATCATGACCTGAGCCGAAGGCAGTCGCTTAACCAACTGAGCCACCCAGGTGCCCCTCTTTTTTTTTTTCTTAACATATATTGCATTATTTGTTTCAGAGGTACAGATCTGTGATTCAACAGGAAAGACATTTGTTTCTAATATTTCCAATATCTTGCTATTAAGAACTTTTAATTTTAAATATTTTGCTTTTATGTAACTGTGTACTTACACATATCTTGCTACATCCCTCCCATAAACTGTTGGAAGAGAAATTGCAGGGTCATTGAGTTTTTTCATTTGTAATTTTGACGGATAGTGCCAAGTCACCCTTTACAAAGGCTGTAAGACTTACACTCCCATCAGCAATGTGTGAGAGGACCTGTCTCCTCAAACTTCACCAACACAATGTGTAGTCAAAGTTTGTGACCTTGCCAATCTGATAGAAGATAGGATCTGACAATCATTTTAAATTGCATTTCTATTATTGTGAATGAAATTAAGCAATGTTTCATATGCTTAAATTCTATTTATGTTCCCTCTTCTCTAAATTGTCTTTTTATATCCATTGTCTATTTTTCTGTTGGGTTGTTGGTCTTTTTACTTTGATTGATAAGAATGCTTTGTGAAATAGAAAATAAAAGCTTGGTCTATATTATGATTTATAAATATTTTTCACAGATTGTCATTAGCCTTTGATGCTGTAGTTAAGTAATAATAATAATAAAGATAATGTTTACATTATGAATTTCATGCCTGCTTATTGTGGAATTTCTGGAAAATACAAAAAATTAAAAGCAAGAAAATAGAAATCATCTATAACCCCACAACAAAGATATTCTGCTAATATTCTCATTTCCCGTCTTAGCACTTTTTCTAAAGATTTGCATATAAATATTGCAGCTATACATACACATATATACATATAAGCATATATATATCAAGTACAAATTTCTCAGTCTATGTTCCAAGGCATGTTAAAGATACATATCTATTTTTCTCTAAGACTGCTTATGCCTATTTCCAACCTTCATTCCAGCTTGTGGGGGAAGAAAAGTCAGTTCTGTATAAACTCAGAAATCATTCAGGATTTCTCCCTCCCCATCCTTCATCTGGTGGAAGTGACATCTGAGTTTCCCAGTGAGCATCCACTGAAAAGCACATGGTTCTCTCTTATTCTCGACCACCAACCTCCTTCTGCTGGCACCAGCTGAGATATTTTTGTCCCTGTTCTCCACAAATTCTACATCCTTCCATCCTCCCTCCAGGAGGCCCAAGGCTCCCTTTGTCTGACCACCCACTGTCCTCTGGCATAGAAGTCTATTTTGAGTTGCATATACTAAGCATTGACTTGGCTCATTCTCTCTGCATTTCTACAGTAATAACCCTACCCTCGGGGGCAGTGACTATAGAAACACCCACTGATGCCCAAGTTGTGAGAAAAGAATAGCTGTGAAAGAAACTTCAGAATAAAGATAAGACCACTGGATACTCTAGGGTTTCATCCTGACACCTATTTTTGCAAAATTGAAATCATACTGTATAAATTGATTTGTACACCAAATATTGTGCTTCACCTGAGAAAACACTCAGGAAGATTTTGATTATTAAATATAATGAAAATCTGAGAGAAATTATATTTTCAAGTTGTTGTAAACCTTCCGTATTGCTGGATATCTAAGTGTTTCGAATTTTCCAATACTAAAAGCAAAACACTGAGCCGAGCTTCTTTGATGTGAATCTTTATGCATCTTTCCGATTATCTCCCTAAAGTAAATCCCTAGAAATACAATTACTGGATCTTCAGCATGTTAATAATTTTCAGGCTATAAATAAATATTGAAAAAAATTCAAAAAAAAAATATTCCCATATGCACCCATTTCACAGGTGCCTTCACCAATACCAATTAGTATTCTTTCTTAAATCTCTTTGTCAAGAAATTGGTGTGGGGCACCTGGGTGGCTCAGTCGTTAAGCGTCTGCCTTCAGCTCAGGTCATGATCCCAGGGTCCTGGGACTGAGCCCCACATCGGGCTCCCTGCTCAGCGGGAAGCCTGCTTCTCCCTCTCCCACTCCCCCTGCTTGTGTTCCTGCTCTCACTATGTCTCTCTCTGTCAAATAAATAAATAAAATCTTAAAAAAAAAAAAAAAGAAAGAAATTGGTGTGATTGGTAGTCCAGTCATGGAATCTCCTGTAGTATTTATTTGTATTGACTTCATTATTAGCACATTTATTCTGTAGGCCTCTTTTTCTTCTTCTGGGAATTATATGTAATGCCGATATTTTTATGCAGCTACTCATCTTTCTTACCTTAGTTATAGGAGTTTATGCTAAGTATATTAACTTTCCTTTCTCACAGTCACTGTAAAATTTGTTCCAGGGGATCATCTTTTAGTTATGTCTATGGCTTTTTTTTTTTTAAAGATTTTTTTTTTATTTATTTATTTGACAGAGACAGACACAGCGAGAGAGGGAACACAAGCAGGGGGAGTGGGAGAGGGAGAAGCAGGCTTCCCGCTGAGCAGGGAGCCCGATGCGGGGCTCGATCCCAGGACCTGGGATCATGACCCGAGCCAAAGGCAGACGCTTAACGACTGAGCCACCCAGGCGCCCCATGTCTATGGCTTTTTTATGCACATAATTTTCTTCTTACATAGGCACACCTACTTGCATTTTCCTTTCTGCTGCTTTTGTGCTTCGAAACTTCTTCACCACTCCCAAACGAGACACCTATTAACTTTTTTTTTTTTTTTTTAGTTTTTATAGTTGCATTTTTTTACACTTACTGCTGTTATCCATCGGGAATTTATTTTGGTGTGTGGCAGATGCTGCTTACGAAAACGACCTGATTTTCCTCATTGGGGCACTTGAGTGCCTATTAAATGTAGGCTTAGTGCGCAAGAAAGAACAAGATGGGGAGGTGCAACATGCAGGAGTCATGAGAACTTTGGTTTCTGTTTTGGCGGCCTCTAGTGTTCATTGGGTGACATTACACATGCAGCTTCTGGTGCTTCTTGTGCAGACAAGACCAGCAGATTCTGGCTTCACCAGAAAGCAACTCAACAAAAACTTGATTTGATGTGAGAAGCTTATTATATTTATATGGCATTGATTTTAAATCATTTGTTCGATTAGCCACCTCTTGGCAAAGGGGGCACATTAGCAGCCTCTGCCATTGTGCCAGACACTACACTAGGTACTTTATATGAGTTTTCTGGTTGATGCTCGAGATAACTATATACAATAAGCATCATGACCCTTTTATTTTGTACATGAGAAAACCGAGGCTAATGGAGATCAATTACTTTAACTAGAAGATGCAGAGCTTGGATTTAAACCCAGATCTGTATAGGCTTCTGGAGCCCATCGCCCTTCCTCTACGTCAGGTTTTCCGGAAGGAACCACAGAAAATTGCTACAGGTGTGATCTTTGGAAATATAGCTGACAAAAGAAAGTCAGCCCCGTTTAAACCCCCTTAGAGTTTCATGGATCCTGAAAAGTCAAAATGCAACCATTTGATGCTTTCTTTTGGCTCCCACTGCAAGTGAAGACAAACCAGAGAAAGTCTTTGTTTCAGTCGCTACTGCTGCATAACAGACAACCCAAATATAGTGATATAAATCATTTTATATGTGATTAAAGCATTTTATTATGCTCATGGATTCTGTGGGCCAGGAGTTCTGAAAAGGCACAGTAGGATGGCTTGTCTCTGCTCTGTGATGTCTAGAGCACCATCTGGAAGACTCAAAGCCTGCTTGGGCTTCCTCAGGGCAGCCCAGGAGAATAGGTGAAAGCTGCATTGCCTTTTGTGATCTATCCTCAGAAGCTACGTAGTGTCACTTTCTCTGCAGTCACAGACGCGCCCAGGTTCGAGGAGAGGGTCTATGTCAATGGAAGGACTAACACAGTCATGTCGTAAAAAGAGCATGGGAATAAGATATCATTGCACAGTCCTCTTTTCATACAGTCTTTCTCTTTTTCTGGGTAATCTTTTCCCAGCCTGTGGGATGCTCATGGCCTACAGTCATTGTCCTCTGCCTCTTTCCTCCCGTTTCTCCCCAACAACAAAACCAAGAGGTGTCTGGCATCAGCCATTTCCTCAGGTTTGTTAATAACCCTTTAACTGAACCATACCTTTCATGCTCAGTGTATTTCTTGCCTTGCCTCTCTCTCTCTCTCTCTCTCTCTCTCTCTCATTACCCATTAGCAAGAACCTAGGGGAATTATTTGAAGAAAGGAGGATAAGCCCTTTCTGCTGGCCATGAAGGCAAATTTAATGCAATACCTCTGGCTTCACTGAAGTCAGGGAAGTGTGAATACCAGAAAAGATGGTCCATGTTGAATGCACACTTGTCTCCTATTTCCAGGAAAATCTTCCCAGGCCTATATTTTATATTTGGAGCATACATGCCACCCCAAACTCCATTACCTGCCATCTTGGAACTCTTCCTCTATGTATAATCAGGGTTCTCCAGAGAAACAGAAATAATAGGATATATGTAGATAAATATAGATATAGACTGTAAGAAGAGATTTATTATAGAAATTGACTCACATGATTATGGAGGCTGGGAAGTCCCACCATCCGCCATCTGCAGGCCAGAGAAGCAAGAAAGCTGATAGTATGATCCAGTCTGAGTCAAAAGGTCTGAGAACCATGAGCACCTGTCTCCAAGGGCAGGAGAGGATGGATATCCCAGGTCAAACAAAAAGAGCAAATTCACCCTTCCTCTGCCTTTCTGTTCTCATCAGACCCTCAACTGATTGAATCATGCCTACTCACATTGGTGAGGGTAATCTTTACTCAGTCTACTGATTCAGATGTTAATCTCTTCCAGAAACAACCTCACAGACACACCCAAAAAAATTTTTACCAGCTATCTGGGCATCCTGTAGCCCAGTCAAGTTGACACATGCAATTAACCATCAATACTTCACAACTCCCACTTTTCTTTCTACTTTTATTGTAAAATTTCTGACAAAGGATGCCACTGGAAGATATTCTTAATTAAAATCAAGGATTTGCATTTGAAAAAGGAAACTCCATTCTGAGCAGGAAAGTTTCCTGAGGCAATGAATCCATAAGATCAGATAACTTAGAGAAACTTATATACCCACAGGTGGTCCCTCTTGGTAACCATACACTTATCTTATTGATGCTTTTTTGGTTGAGAGCATTTCCATATTTGTGTTTGGATATGGTGCTTCCCAGTCCATCATAGAGAGGGAAATACTCATTATGTATAAATCTCATGCAGTGCTTCCAGGAGAACACCCACGGAGAAGAGTGTACATTCAACACGGACCATCTTTTCTGGTCTTCACACTTCCCTGACTTCAGTGAACCATGAGGTACTAAATTAAACACCTCAGATATTGCAGGTAAAGCTAAAGCAGTTAGATCTTTTATAAAAGGCCTTTGATTCACTTATCCCACTTTCCCCTTATTGTAGGAGGTATGAAAATCACAAATACCTTTACACAACTACCTTATTGCAAGGAGCTAGACAATGTCATCCCATCATTTTGTGGCTGTGGGTGGCCAGGATCAAACACAAGGATGAATATCCTCCTGGTTCCTCAGCCTATCCTTAGCACCAGACGTTTCCATCAAGTAAGCAACACCAAGAGTAAGACTCCAAGGTCTAATACCCAGGATTACCACAGCCATCATTGGCTGAAATGAAGAGATTAGCTCACTTTTCCACCCAGTTCTTTTGTGTTTTGCTTTATATTTTGATAGCAACAAAATCCTTTAAAAAAACAAACAAACAAACAAACAAAAAAAAACCCAAGCATTAAAAACAACAGAGAAACTATATTATAAAACCCATGCTTCTCTACTCAGGATGTGTAGCAGTTAAAATTTTTTTCATATTTGCTGTGTGTTTAAAAATCAAGTAAATATTGGGGCACCCTGGGTGGCTCTGTCAGTTAAGCGTCTGCCTTCGGCTCAGGTCATGATCCCAGGGTCCTGGGATCGAACCCCACATCGGGCTCCCTGCTAAGCGAGGAGTCTGCTTTTCCCTCTGCCCCTCCCCTGACTCATGCGCACTCTCTATCTCTCACTCACTCTCTCTCAAATAAATAAAATCTTTTTTAAAAAATCAAGTAAATATAACATGAAAAATTACATAGACAACTTTCACTTTTATAGCCATGCACGTTCCAATCTCTTCTTCCCAGACACAAACACAATCATGAATTTCATAAGTACATCCTGTTAACGTTTTGTGCTTTTATAAATGCCTATACAAGTCCAAGATATTTTTAAATATAGGAGTAAACATTAACTAGTATTTTTTAATCCTCTTATTTAATTGGATACGTGATTGGTATGAATCTGAAAGAACTGGTTGGTTCGGGCACCTGGGTGGCTCAGTTGGTTAAGCGACTGCCTTCGGCTCAGGTCATGATCCTGGAGTCCCTGGATCGAGTCCGCATCGGGCTCCCTGCTCGGCGGGGAGTCTGCTTCTCCCTCTGACCCTCCCCCCTCTCATGTGCTCTCTCTCTCATTCTCTCTCTCTCTCAAATAAATAAATAAAATCTTTAAAAAAAAAAAAAAATACACCTCTTATGCAGAATGCCATTTTATACTTAGAAGCACAGAAAATGTTTCTTACATGGAAGGTGAGAGGAGAAGGCCTTCGAATTCGATTTGAACGTG